>NC_044563.1:118729059-119029337 GCF_007565055.1 Rhinopithecus roxellana | reverse complement strand
CAGTTCTACTTTGTGATCTGCATTTGTAATAATCACAACATTCACTACTATGGTTATTAATGATTATGCTTCACATGTTACTTATTTCACACTGATTTACATCTATAATTATATGGTAGCAACTGCATGCATTTGTACAACATAATGTACTTGTAACAACTTTGTTTTTCTACATGTAGGTAGAAAACATTAGGTTATCTGATCCTCAGAAAATATAGTTAATTTAGAAAACCAGTGTGTATGATCTTGTTTTACAGATCAGCAAAGTAAGTCAGAGAGAAGGAAAGAGATCTTTTGGGGGCATAGAGCTCATTGGTAGCAGAGCAGTTATTGGTCTTCTGTCCGCTACTTCAGGTCTCTTTTCATTATGCGACGCTTTATGATGATAAGTATCATAGGACTTTCTTAGGAGAAAGTGGTCCTTTCCATAGCAACGTCTCGCTGATAAGATAATTAAAGGATCGCATAGCCATCCTTTAATTATCTCCCGTGCCAGCCTGGAAAAATGGCCCTCCCAAAGCCTGTTTTCTTGAAGGGTTTCTGTTGCCCCCTGGAGGCCCAGAGAAGAAGAGATGGGACAGAGCCAATGCTGGGAAAGTCCCCAAGAACTGATGTAATCCCTCCTGGGACAGATAGGGGTAACATGGAGCTTCCCTCTTCAGAGAAGAATCCCAGAACTTCCTCTGCAGCATGTGGACTCAAAAAGGTTGGGGTCATCTCACATGCAAGGAGGAGGCCTGCTGTCTGTACCATAGTGATTCCTAAAGGATCAGGCAAAATAACACACTCTTTTGGTGTATTATTGCACACTGCATTTGGTGAATGATGTAGTCCACAGAATGATCAACACATAGAAATTCAGGGTAGTCTGAAAGGCTGGTTCTCTGCAGCCTTTCAAGTGCTGTGGCACTGTTTTACTACTCTGTAGTCGCATCTCTCCTAGAATTCTGGGCACTGGCTCATAATTCTTTCTGCCCACTCTTTAGTTTGTAAGTGTAAAAGATAAGGCTGGAGGTAAACTATACAGGGTGTGGTTCAATGCTGGAACAAGTTAAGAAAACAGATGTGTTAAAGGAAACCTCTCAGTACAGCAGGACACATCTATCAAACCGAATAGTACTAGATGGAAGGGGACCAATGTGAGAATTTGCCAAATTGAAAGGACACAGAGATCATTTAAATGTTGCCACGTCGGGGAGACATGAAATGCTAGAGATAGATGTAGTAACTGATTTGCCTAAGGCATCACAGCCAGGCAGAGGTAGGATGGGACCTAGAAGTCAGGTTTCTGACAGCCAAAGCCATAAGTTTCCCTGTGGCCTGGAATCTGGAGCTCTTCTGTGTCAGCCCACATGACAGTCCATGCTGTGCTGTTACCCTAGTCCCTATAAACTCTATAATCCACTTTGTGTAAGTACTACTAACCAAGGGACAACAAAGGGAGTGGCTGCCAGACCTCAGTTTAAAAATCCACCTTAGCCTCTTACCAGCTGGGTGGCCTTAGACACCTCCCTTATCTCCCTGACCTCAATTTCTCATCCTCAGATACTCTTTTGTAGTGTCCTTGTGATAAGCTCTGATGTAAGGACTGGGCCTGGTGTGTTGTAAGTCATCACTAAATATAGCATGTTAGAGTCATGGTCCAGCTGGTAATGTGCACAGCCGATCCCTAATGGCTCACCAAAGCTGACTGTTAAATTTTGAAGAATTTTGCATGTTAACTGTGAACCATAGCCATTATTAAAAATTAAATTATAGGCCAGGTGCAGTGGATCACAATTGTAATCGCAGCACTTTGGGAGGCCAAGGTGAGGGAATCATTTGAGGTCAGGAGTTCAAGACCAGCCTGGCCAACACGGTGAAACCCTGTCTCTACTAAAAGTACAAAAATTAGCTGGGCGTGTTGGCCTGCACCTGTAATCCCAACTACTCAGGAGGCTGAGGCAGGAGAATCCTTGAACCTGGGAGGCAGAGGTTGCAGTGAGCCAAGATTATACCACTGCACTCCAGCCTGGGCGACAGAGTGAGACTCTGTCTCAAAAAAGTAAATAAATAAAAAATAAATAGATAAAACTTAAATTATATAAACAAAATTAAATTACATTAAAAGATAATAAAAATAATTAAAACTCATCTCTTTGTCATAATTTTACTGCATTTTTCTACTTGTTTATGTTCTTAAAGTTACTTATGCCTATTTTATTTGTATGCTGTACAACGGTGCTCCACTGAGACTCGTGAAATTCATCATAATGGGAGTATTTCAACCTAGTGAGATCAGCAAATGCTATAAACCAACCCTCCTTTGGGGAGCTGAATGTTAAACATTTACCAGCACACCTCTAGTGCCAGCAACAAGAAGGAGCTGGAGCTGGATGTCTGCCAGAGATTACCAGAAATTAGATGGAAATGTTTCTTTCTTTTTTTCTAATCAGATTCTACATGCGCACAAATCCCTTCTACCCGGAAGTTGAGCTCAATTTCATTTCTGTTTTCTGGCCACAACTGCCAAATGGGCTTCAAGCTGCTTACGAATTTGCCGACAGAGATGAAGTCCGGTTTTTCAAAGGTAATCCTTCTAATTATTTTTCACTGTTTTAATAAATCAATTCAGATAGAATCTGAATTTTAACAAGTTTCGTGGGCAATTCATATGCACATCAAATTATGAGAAGTTCTGAATACTGTGAATTGATTGGGAGAAACTTCTTCCATTCTGTCAGAATGAAACACAATCCAATGATCAGCTCCTGGACTTTGAAGACACTGTGTCATGCACAAGTATTTTTACAAACACGTGTTTAGCATAGTACAATGAGTAAGACATTTGACTCAGCCATACACTCAAGGCAAAGAATTAAATGCAGGTCAGGTGGGCCAAACGCTTTGAAACAGAATTTCTAGCCTTTAAATTATGAAATTAAAGGGATGTTAGAGACAGAAAGTTTCACATTCCTTTTTCATGAGGGGTAAATAGCACGTGTGTACAATAAGAGAAATCTTGGCTTTAGTATATGAGACCAGCTTTATGTGATGAGGGGCTTACTGAGTATAAACACGGAAACTGGACACAGCATTAATTCAAGTATTTGGAACTGTCTTCTAGTCAAATGCAGTGATTTGAATCCCAGGATTGCAAATTCTTACAGGTTGTGAGTCACTACAGCACTCTGCCCTTTATTATACAAATTGTTTGAACTTCCACAGTCCATGAGCAAATCTGAGATAGGGTCCCAGCATCAGTATTTTCAAAAATCTCCCTAGATGATTCTAATCTGCAGCCAGGGCACTGCACTAGCATGTGAAACTAAGAACTTACCTAGAAATTAACTTACTGCCTAGTGAAGTCTTAGGCAAGTGTTTTCATCAGTGTTTCTTGATTGGCAGGGAATAAGTACTGGGCTGTTCAGGGGCAGAATGTGCTACGCGGATACCCCAAGGACATCTATAGCTCCTTTGGCTTCCCTAGAACTGTGAAGCATATCGATGCTGCTCTTTCTGAGGAAAACACTGGAAAAACCTACTTCTTTGTTGCTAATAAATACTGGAGGTAAGTTTAAGTGCAGAGAATGTTAGGGCCTCAGTTCTTTCTACATAGAAAGTTCTAGAACACCCCATTTCAAAGTGAGTCTCAAACTGCCTTGACCAGCATCCTTTTCTGCAAATGGCTGGTGCCAATCTATCATCTATTTAGTCTGTTGACCAATAGTCATCACACAATGCCTGTACTGGGAATCCAGAGAATGTAGGGGGATGAATTTTAAAAGGATGTAGAATTGAGGGCATTCATCTTAACAGAGCTACTTTGGCCAAAAGTTACTTATCTTCCATAGTATGTTACCTCAGTACGACATAGCATAGAACCTACTGGAGAATTCGATGTTGGATTTCAGAGGGGCCTTAAAGGCCTTTTAGTTCACCCAACATTCCACCTTACCCCATCTACTCCCCATTTCACAAATGATCTATAAAATGAAATATTCTGGTTAAATTCCTCATGGTGTATTTTCTGTAATGATTTTGAGAATGTACATGTTTAGCAAAAGGTCTGACATTCTTAACTCTTTTCTGACCAGGTATGAT
The DNA here is from genome assembly GCF_007565055.1 of Rhinopithecus roxellana. Classification (NCBI taxonomy): domain Eukaryota; kingdom Metazoa; phylum Chordata; class Mammalia; order Primates; family Cercopithecidae; genus Rhinopithecus; species Rhinopithecus roxellana. The sequence goes on along the minus strand of NC_044563.1, from coordinate 119,025,254 downwards.
GAATATAAACGATCTATGGACCCAGGTTATCCCAAAATGATAGCACATGACTTTCCTGGAATTGGCAACAAAGTTGATGCAGTTTTCATGAAAGATGGTAAGCAAATATGCATGTATTTCCTCCATTTCATTGCCATAGCAATAGCATCATTATTGTTAGTTAGAACAACAAATGCCAAAAATATCTGCGCTCACAAATGAATTGGTTTCTCAAGAATTCAAGTTAAACCTAGAAACTACTCGCATAATGTAGTAAGTCTCTTTTGTTTTGTTTCTAGGATTTTTCTATTTCTTTCATGGAACAAGGCAATACAAATTTGATCCTAAAACGAAGAGAATTTTGACTCTCCAGAAAGCTAATAGCTGGTTCAACTGCAGAAAAAATTGAACATTACTAATTTGAATGGAAAATACATTATGTGAGTCCAAAGGAGGTGTTTTCCTGAAGAACTGTCTATTTTTCAGTCATTTTTAACCTCTAGAATCACTGATACACAGAATATAATCTTATTTATACCTCATTTTGCATATTTTTTTTACAATTTAGAATGTAGCCCTTTTTGTACTGATATAATTTAGTTCCACAAATGGTGGGTACGAAAAGTCAAGTTCATGGCTTATGGATTCATATAGGCCAGAGTTGCAAAGATCTTTTCCAGAGTATACAATTCTGACCTTGATCCCAGAGAGCAGCTTCAGTGACAAACATATCTTTTCAAGATAGAAAGAGACAGGAGACATGAGTCTTCACTGGAGGAAAAGCAGCTCAAGAACACATATGCAGTCACTAGTGTCACCCTGGATAGGCAAGGGATAACTCTTCTTACACAAAATAAAGAGTTTTATGTTTGAAATAAAGTCAACCTTGTTTCTAATGTTTTATATACTTTCTATATTTATTAGTTATTTTCTGATGACACAGTCACACTTACAAAGACTGCTTTTCAAATTTGAAATGGGAAGTAGACAATATAAAAAAAATTCATGTGGGAAATTAGGATATACAAAAAACTCAAATATTCTCTACTCACATGGAATTTATACTATATAAACTGGGGTGAGGGAGGGGAATCCATTTCCCTTGCCCCACATATGGATTCCAAAAGCAGTTTTAGATAAAATCAGTGACATCATGGTAGAGCATTCTAGGCGTATGTCATTTTCTCTCTTCTGAACATATAGGAGGGTTCCATTTTCCCACAGTCCAACTCCTTGCAGAGTTGGGTGGTGGGCAGTGGGGCATCTGACTACTTCTAACCAGTGGGTTGAGTGAAGAAGTGAAAAATATCATTTTCAGACTGGAACATTTAATTGCTGGTGGAAATTTCTCTAGTAGTTTACTCCTTCTGTCCTTCTGTGGTGGTTGTAGAAGTATATCACGAGAGAGTTGCCACAAGACAGAACAAGCTGAATTGCTGGAAATAACTGCTTTAAATAGTTACACAAACCTCAGTAGACTTTGCTTAAGTAGGAAATCAAATTTTAGGCTGGCCATGGTGGTTCACACCTATAATCCTAGCATTTTGGGTGGCTGAAACAGGAGGATTGCTTGAGCCTAGAGTTTGAGACCAGCCTGGGCAACATAGTAAGGCTCCACCTCTACAAAAGAAATTTTGAAAACAGCTGGGTATAGTGGTACACACCTGTAGTCCCAGCTACTCAGAGGAGTCATAATCCCACCACTTTATTAGTCCATTCTCACGTTGCTATACAGAATTACCTCAGACTGGGTAATTTATAAAGAAAAGAAGTTTAATTGGCTCATGGTTTCACACGCTGTACAGGGAGCATGGCTGGGGAGGCCTCAGGAAACATAATCATGACAGAAGGTGAAAGAGAAGCCTGCATGTCCTACGTGGCTGGAGCAAGAGGAAGACAGAGAGCAGGGGGAAGTGCTACACACTTTCAAACAACCAGATCTTGTGAGAACTCACTCACTATCACAAGAACAGCAAAGGGGAAATCCACTCCCGTGATTCAATTACCTCCCACCAGGTCCCTCCTCCAACACTGAGGAATTACCATTCCGCACAAGATTTGCATAGGACACAGAGACAAACCATATCACCACTGCACTCCAGCCTGGTCTACAGAGTGAGATTCTGTCTCTAAACATACATACAACTTTTGTTTGCTAATATAATATTATCATGTTATATTAATAGTATTATTTGCTAAGTATAATATAAAATATAAGATTTTATATTTGGTTAATGCTGCATAATATAGTTTGTCAAGATAATCACTAGTTTATGATGACTAATTTGGGAAGAAAGTTTATGCAGACAGGAGTCTTGCAAGTAGTTTTACATAGGCAGAAGCAAGCTCTGCAAAGGTAGAAGTAGTACCTCCCTCTTGCCAGAGGAGCAGAAACTACGCTTGCATGGAGAATTGATAAAGACCTCATTTGAGACAAAAACCTCACAAGATAATGCTTGCCCTCCTCCCAAATTGCTCTTCCCTCTGCTCATTATTTTCAGCAAATGACTAAGATCAGGTCTCAGCATAGCTCAGATCCTAGTCATGGTAGGAAATAGGCTACTAACCAAAAGACTTATTGGACCCGGGCATTAAGTATCATCAGAAATCAAGGAAACACATGTGGGAGTAAATCTGAAAGGCATTGGATTAAGTTGGGGGATGTAAGGCTGGAGAGGGAAGAATTTATTGACATAGATACACACATTCTTGACTTGGGAATCAATTTTCTAGACAGGAAACCAGGAGCTTGTCTAATACTCTGCTGACATGGATTCTCAAATCTTGGACACAATGATGTCCTATGGTATATGTGGTGGAGATGCCAGAATTTCTGTGGCATGATTTTGAGGAAGAAGGCAGAAGGCACAGAGAGATTTGAACCTTAAAATGAATCTATTACATGAGAGTGAAGAACCCACCAGCATACTCTGTTGCCTGGGAAGGCCCAGAGGGCACGCCTTTCATTGGCTTTCATCGAAGCCATAAGGACCACACTAGTGAGGGTACACACTGGTGTCTGAGAGATATCTGGTGGTAGCTGTTCTCTGTGGGGTGGGTTAAGAGTATGAGGTGTTTCTGGGGAATTGGCCTCTCTAGTATCATTAAAGATGATGGGATAGTAGAATGGAAAAAGTGCATACATACAGATGTATACGTATATACATGTACATACATACACATCCATATACATATACATATATACATATGTATGTATATATGCATACATAAATATCTCCATTTATATACATACATATACTATATATACCTATACATATGTATATACAAATCATACTTGTCATATATGTATGTACAAATAATACAAAACATGCCTAATATGTATAGGTATCATATGTATACATAAATCATACAAAACATACATACATATATGTGTATATGTGTATGTGTGTGTGTATATATATATGTATGTATATATATGGAGAGAGAAATCCTCCTTCAGGGGGATCTAGTCTCTCTCTCTCACACACATATACATACACACACACATATCTTAGTAACTGTGATGCCACTATATACCAAGGATCACATATATCTTTTAAATTATCCTCATAAAGGGACATAAGGCCATCCACCAGGGTAACAGTGCACTGGGGAAGAACAGTACTCAGATTTTGCAAGGACAGTTGGATACCAGATCTGAACTGACCTGGTATCACAGGTCCCAAAATGGTATAATGGCCTTCCAGTTTAGAAAGGAGGCATATGAGGGAAAGTGATAAATAGAGTTCTGACTCAAGGTCATCTCACAGTGGGCCCAATGGGCCCACAGACCACCTTGTGGTCGTTCCCTGACGTCTGGAATAAGATCTTTATGGTAGGAAGCACCAATTAGAAGCCCCTGAAACTGCTCCTCCTGAACTCTGACCAAAATAGTAAACCAAAAGCAGCAAAAAACCAATGTCACATCCTGGGAGGATTGCACGGACTGGTTACACCATCAGAGATTTAAAAGCAACAAGGAGGGTAATCCTCTCACAACCTCATTCAATTAATCATTGGAGCCCTTGCATAAACCAAATACATCATGATGGTGGACTTACCTAGTGGGTGAGTCTTACCCACTAGGTGAGGACTTACCTAGTCACCTGGCAGGTGACTACTATTTCAGACAGTATTTATTTACTAGAGCAAATTAACACAGCCTCAGAAACATGATACAGAGTGATTCAAGAGGAGTGTTTAGAGATTTCCCCTATTGTCTTTCTAGTGCAGAAATGCACTAGAAAGTAGGGGTTTGGCTTGTTTGGGTTTTGTTTGGCTCTAGCCTTCCAGTTTGAATCCTTTTGGAGAATTTAACCCCAAACACCACTCTAAGGGGAAGTTGTAGCTTTTTTCCAGACGTATCCCATGTGTCTTAAGGAGGAAGTGTTCTGGCCAATGAATTGCAGTGCAAAGTTGCAAGATCTGCTCTGCCACTCAACTCTTTGTGATCTTGACCATTCTGAATCTTCATTTCCTTTCTGTGGTAAAGGGAAAATAATACTAACTTCCAGGGTTGTGGTAAAGATAGAAGAGGTTAGATCACCTAGCACAGTGCCTGTCATGTTGAAAATATTCAACAAATGATAATTTCCCTTTTCCTTTGCATATTCCCCTAAAGCCAGAAATTTTCTTCAATGCTTCTTTCCTCCCCAACGAGGCTCTTCCCACCAGAAAAGTCCACTGCACCAAGGAATCAACAGAGCAATTAACCTAACACATTGTTACTGTGTTTCCTACACATTGGAAATACAGTAACAACATTCATATAGCATTATTTTATGTGTTTAGGTATTGTTAAAATAATAATGGCCATTATAGGACACAATATAAAATTATGTTTTCTAATCTTCACAACACTGAAGTCATGAATCTGAGGTCTGTCTAACCCCTACTTTGATATTTTGCCTCCTTTGATTGATAGTATTTTCTATAGCAAGCATAAGTAACCTGCAATATTTGGCTAAACTATCAGAATAGAGAAAAAATGAACAAAAATCGAACAATAAACTGTGTTCCCATTGTGAAGCAGTCAAATTGGAACTAAAAGCGTGGGCAAGAGGTGAACTTTTCACTTGTTATGAGTCTGTGTAAAAACCAGTAGTTTCCAACAAAAGAAGTTGCAAAACATGGAAGTCAGTGTCACGTTGGGTCATGTTGACCCAACATTATATGTGTATGTGTACAACCTTAAAATCAGAGGTATTTGGGTGTTGAAAATTAATAGCTAACCAGTTTTCCCAAGAATTGGATAAACTGGAAGTGAAAAGCCATTACGCATTTCTCAGTCAGTTACTGAAATTGCAATGGATTGTAGACCTGCATTCTGCCTGGATCACATCCGTGCAGCACAGACCAAGAGGAGCTGCAAGTGACAGAACAGGTAAACATAGATCAAATGAAGTAGCTGTATTAGCAGGATGATCAGAGAGTTGGGAGAAAGAAGAGAAGCTAAGGAGATAAATTGAAGGCATGTTCAGGGGTAAGTTCAAGAATGAGAGATAAAGTGTCAAGACATAAAAGAAAAAAAGTCGGGGAAGAGCCAAGGTCCAAGCCAAGAGATTGTTTTAAAACTTTTATTATTACTATTATTTTAAACATATTTGGGAGGTACAAGTGCAGTTTTGTTACAGGGATATTTTGCATAGTGGTGAAGTCTGAGCTTTTAGTGCAACCATCACTGGAATAGAAGACATTGTGCCCCCATTAGATAATTTCTCATTCCTCTTTTCCCTCCCACACTCCCACCCTCCCAAGTGTCCAGTGTGTATTATTCCACACAGTATATCCATGTGTACACGTCATTTAGCTCCCACTTGTGAATCAGAACATGTGGTATTTGACTTTCTGTTTCTAAATTATTTCACATAAATAATGGCCTTCACTTCCATCCATGTTACTGCTAAAGACATTATGTCATTCTTTTTTATGGCTGCATAGTATTCCAAACAGCATGTGAATTTCTCAAAGACCAAAAAAATAGAACTACCGTTCAACCCAGCAATCCCACTATTGTGGGATATCTACCCAAAGGAAAATAAACCATTATGTTGAAAGACACCTGCACTCATGTTTATCACAGCACTATTCACAATAGCAAAGATATGGAATGAAGTCAAGAGGTTTCTGATAAACGTCCAAGTTGTAGTCTTGAAAGTTTTTTCCGGCAGTTCTGAATAATCTCTTCCCACTTGTTAGCTCTTGATCATGGGCTTGTTATTCAATTTTTCTAATCTCAACTTTGTTGGGTTGTTCTGAAGTTCAAAAATAACTCACATTTAAGAACTGGCATACAGTGGAAGCTCAATACTAGGGGTTTCACCTTTCTTTAAGTATGAGCTGTGTATGCTTCCTTGCCCGACCCTATACATACTTCAGTAGGTTTAACAAGTAATTAATTATTTAAAGACAAACATAGGACTCACTTGCTCCAGGTCATTAATTTCTTCCAAGTGTCATGGTTTAATGCAGGACAAGTTTACATACTGACCTCGTTTCTGTGAGGCATGTGCTACCCTATAGGCTTCCAATTATAGTTGTAGCTAGTACTACAATGTAAACTTTGATTGTGTTATTACCACATAATAAAATCCATTAACAGGATGTGTCAACACTAATAAAGTTATGACTCAAGCGAAAATGGGCATCTCACAACTTGTCAAATTAGTGCCTAGGGGCATTGTCATAGATTTGTTGGGCCAACAAGCTTTGTCTATTAAAGGTGTTGGAGTGAAATAAAAAGAGATTTGTTCCCCAGCATAAAGTATACATATTAACCCTGTGAGTGTGGTTACATCCACCCCATTTTATAGATGACAAAATAATGGCCTGAATTAATTATACACAGTCATGTGTGACTTAACAATGGGGGCGCATTCTAAGAAACAGGTCCTTAGGCAATTTCTCCATTGTGCAAACTCCATGGATTAAACTTACACAAACCTCTATGGTACAGCCTACTACATGCCTAGATTATATGGTATAGCCTTTTAAAAATTTTTTGGGGAAAGTGATCCTTCCATCTCAGCCTTTCAAGTAGCTGAGAGTTAGAGATGTCAGCCACCATGCCCAGCAAGCCTCTTACTCCTAGGCTACAAACCTATACAGCATGAAATTCAACTGAATACTGGAGGCAATTTTAACATAATAATAAGTGTTAGTGTATCTACACATATTTTAACATAGATAAATACAATAAAAAGATGGTATTAAAGATAAAAAATGGTACAACTATATAGGGCACTAACCGTGAATGAAGCTTGCCAAACTGGAAGTTGCTCTGAGTGAGTCAGTGAATGAGTGGTGAGTGAATCTGTACCCTATGTAGACTTTATGAACATTGTATACCTAGACTACACTAAATTTATAAAAATATTTTTCTTTCTTCAATATAAATTAACCTTAGCTTACTGTAACATTTTTACTTTATAAACTTTTTAATTTTAACAAACTTTTTGACTCTTTTGTAATAACACTTATGTTAAAACACAAACATTTCAGAGGTGCAAAAATATTTTTTCTTGATATCCTCATTCTATAAGCTTTTTACTATCTTTAATTTTTTTTTTATTTTTTAAACTGTTTTTTTAAGAGTGAAGACACAAAACACACATTAGCCCTGGCCTACACAGGATCAGGATCATCAATATCCCTGTTTCCCACCTTCACATCATGTTCCACTAGAAGGTCTTTCAGGGCAATAACACTGACGCAGCTGTCATCTCCTATGGTAACAATGTGTGTATAGGGCACTAACCATGGAATACCTTCTGAAGGACCTGCCTGAAGCTGTTTTACAGGTAACTTTAAAAAAAAAAAAAAAAGATGTACATTCTAAAATAAATGACAAAATGTATAGTAAATGCATAAACAGTCATTTATTACTATTATCAAGAATTACATACTGTACACAATTGCATGTGCTAGACTTTTATATGGCAGCACAGTAGGCTTGTTTATACCAGCATCATCACAAACTCATGGGTAATGCATTGTACTCTGACATTATGATGGCTACAATGACAATAGCTGATGAGTGCTTATCAGCTCTGTATTAGTTTGTTCTTGCATTTCTATCAAAAATACCTGAGACTGGGTAACTTATAAAGAAAAGAGGTTTAATTGGCTCATGGTTCTGCAGGCTGTATAGGAACCATGGTGGCACCTGCTTCTGGGGGGCCTCAGGAACCTTACAATCATGGTGGAAGGCGAAAGAGGAGCCTGCACTTTACATGGCCAGAGCAGGAGGAAGAAAGAAAGGGGGGAGGTGCTACACACTTTTAAACAACCAGATCTCATGATAACTCAGTCACTCACTATCACAAGAACAGAACCGAAGGGATGGTGCTAAGTGGGCATGAGAAATCCGCCCCCATGATCCAATCACCTCCCACCAGGCTTCACCTCCAACACTGGGGATGACAATTCGACATGAGATTTGGGCAGGGACACAGATCCAAACCATATCAAGCTCCATTATAATCATATGGGACCACCATCATACATGTGGTCCATTGTTGACTGAAACATTATGCAGTGCCTGACTGTTCTTGCTCAATGTCCGGCTGACTTCATTTGAGTCTGGTTATCAGTCCTTCTCCCTCTGATATTCAAGCCGATGTGCCCACACTGTAGAGCAAACTCTTTGGCAACAGTAAGCTACAAGTTGACTTGGCTGGCTCAGTGTATATCCCAGTTTCTCCCCAACTCTGGCTTGGAAGTCTCAGAGCCTCTTGGTTCCTGGAAGTCCCACCTGTCCAGGTTACCCTAAGTAGGGTGTGGATGGTGGGTGATACTGAAAAGACCATTCCTGCACACTTATTATTTTAATCTCTCATCACTTTGCAATTATATACTTCAGACATGGTAGAATTAATTTATCTTTAGCAAGAGAAAAACATAGTTCTTTACTACAAGAATTTCAGGGTTCTTTATACTAACAGGTTAATTTGACAAAACAGTTATTGCAGACTTACTGTGTTACTGTGTAAAAAGCATTTTATTTGACTGAGAAAACAAGAAAGAAAATACTATTTGTGGGTAGGGGTAGATCGTTATACATGTGAAAGAAATGGAGGATTTGAAATCTTTTCCCATTACAGGTCTCAATCCACCTCCTCCTTTGTACCTTAAGAGGAGAAAGAAAGGATGAAAAGAATTTTTTAAAGCAAAGAAGAGGAGGAAGGTAGAAGGACCATTGTGGACTAACATGCAGTTTAAGTTTTTCCATTTAACAAGTTTTATGGAGCAGTTACTTTGAACACAATTATACACTGGGAAATGGAGAATGAGTGAACACCAAAGGTTCACTCTTTGCATTCTTTTCTTTACATGTTCCATGTCCTTCTCACAATACCCCTACTCCATGGCCAATAAATCCATCTGAAAATCAGTAATAGCTGTTGTAAACAAAGACTCAGTAAGTGAAATATTTGTTGTAATATCTTTGTAGATAGCAATTCCACAGTTAGACCACAACTATATTTGGAATTTGTTTCCATTGACCTACTTAATTCTTACCTGCTTATATTTAAGTTTAAAACATAGTCTTATTAAAAGAAAATTGCACTGATTTTAAAATGTCTAAACATATGGCATTTTACCAACCTTGCCAGTTCTCTTTAGGTAAATACACAGATATGAATTATTAGTCAATTCTTTCTTGTCTTTACAAACACAGAAATCATTTCCTGGGGATTAATCATTCTTTCAAGTTTAGAAGGTTGAAGGAAAATACCAAAGTAGGCTGTATCACCATTACATTAAAAGTTTGTGAACGTTCAGACTTAAAAAATATATGCATGAATCATGCTGTTTGTGATCTAAGCATTGTCTCTGTATAAAAGAAAGGCCACTAGCGGGTAGAGCTAGAAGCCCAGTAGACAGAGAAGATAAGGACAGTGAGAAAGATGCGTCTTGTATTCCTTGTGCTATTGTGTCTGCCAGTCTGCTCTGCCTATCCTCTGAGTGGGGCAGCAAAACAGGAGGACTCCAACAGGGATCTTGCCCAGGTAATTAATGGTGGCATCTAATGCAACTACTGGCCAGCCCAAGTGTGTCTACTTGGTCTTCCAACACAAAGCAGGATGATTAGACTAGCGATCACTTTGTTAGAAAACTGTAGCACCAGAGAATAATTAGCAGGCTGGAGGTGGAAATTATTTTTAAGTTAACAGAGAAGAAAAGAAAGTTTCAGAAAGGGCATATATAAGGTTATAATAAAATAATAGCAGTATATTTGTGGCTAAGTGAAAAGAACACATGGAGAGTATATGAAACCCTTCTGGCTTTAGAATTTGTTTAGTTAAAATTATTGGGGAGGGGGAGCATGCTAAGTTTGATCTTTAAATCACAACAGGTAACAGTTTTTATATTTTTACTTGTCATATTTGGACAAAAGAGTTTACCTCACTTCAGTCTTAAACTAAGTCTATAATAACAATGTAAGTGAAAAAGGTTAGTATTCTAACTTTTCACAAAACTATGTTAAAGGAGGGTTTCTTTAAAAACAAACAAAAGTAATGCTAGACCTGAATTTCCAATCCCAAATTCCTTACTTGACTAGCAAACTAACACTGCAATAAAATTTAAAAATTTGTATGAAATGGGGAGTCATAATGAAAAAAGTCAAATTAAATGTGTTATCGACTTTTGTTTTAAGAAACTAGAGGAAAATTAAGATGCGTTATAAAAGTTGGGTAAGTGATAGAAAATCGTAAAAAATGACCTAAAAATTATACTCATTATTCCATTAGCAATACCTAGAAAACTACTACAACCTCAAAACAGATGTGAAACAGTTTAGAAGAAAGGAGAGTAATCTCATTGTTAAAAAAATCCGGCGAATGCAGAAGTTCCTTGGGTTGGCAGCAACAGGGAAGCTGGACTCTGACACTCTGGAGGTGATGCGCAAGCCCAGGTGTGGAGTTCCTGACGTTGGTCACTTCCACACCTTTCCTGGCATCCCGAAGTGGAGGAAAACCCACCTTACATACAGGTAATGGTTCAGAGTAGTTTTCACATAATATTGAAACTTTATAAGTTACTTGTCATATTTGGATAAGTAACACAAAGTTTTCTTTAACAAGTTTTCATAATGGCAGGAGAAAATAATAGCCTCTTCAATTTTTCTCCTCCAGGATTGTGAATTATACACCAGATTTGCCAAGAGATGCTGTTGATTCTGCTGTTGAGAAAGCTGTGAAAGTCTGGGAAGAGGTGACTCCACTCACTTTCTCCAGGCTGTATGAAGGAGAAGCTGATATAATGATCTCTTTTGCAGTTAAAGGTAATCAAATACAGCATCCATTTATCTGGTGTATTAGTCTGTTTAGACTGCTAGAGCAAGATACCTTGGACTGTGTAATTTATAAATAACAGAAACTTATTGCTCACAATCCTGGAGGCTAGGAAGTCCAAGATTAAGGTGTCAGCAGATTTCGTGTCTGATGAGAGCCTATTCTTCATAGATGGTACCTTCTGTGTCCTCACACAATAGAAAGGGCCAGGAGGTTCCCTCAAGCCTCTTTCATAAAAGCACTAATCTCATTCATGAGGGCAGAGCACCTATGACCTAATCACTTCCTAAAGACCTAACCTCTTAATACTATATCACAGTGAATATGGAGTTTCAACATATGAATTTGCAGCAGACACTAGCATTCAGACTATAGCATCTACTGTTGTTTTATTGGAACAGGGTAAAAATAAATTCTGAACACTTATATTTCCATTAATTTTTTTTCCCTATCAGAACATGGGGACTTTTACCCTTTTGATGGCTCAGGACACAGCTTGGCTCATGCCTATCCACCTGGACCTGGGCTTTATGGAGATATCCACTTTGATGATGATGAAAAATGGACAGAAGATGCATCAGGTGGGTCGTAAACCTCTCAGGAACATTTCAGGAATAATGTCTAATCCTACCCAAAAATAATTGGATTATCTAGAATGAGCAATAAATGGAATATACTAGTAACTGAATTTTTTTATTGCCTGAGCTTTAAACAGAAGTACTGTTTGTTTCCATCATTATTGAAGAATTTTATAAAATGTCTGTATTTTCATGTTTGCCCCCACCAAGTACAATATTATAGAAGCCATTCAGACTTATCTCCACAACTCAGGATCTTGTGGGGTTTGAGGATCAGCATAATTAATGTTTTTCATCACTTTAATGACAGATGATTAGGGTAGAATGAATTCCATTAAATCAGTTTCAATCCTAAAATTTGCCCTTAGGTTTTCTTTCTTTCTTCTCATTGGCCTCCTTTTTACTTAAAAGTAGAGATCAGGAGAAAATGCCAGGAACTGAAAAAAAAAACTGTTAGGTCATCTTTTTAAATAAACATGTCACTATCTCTAGCTTAGATGGGGTTTTTTTCCCCCTAAATTGGCTTTGAAACACTTTACATCTAAACATAACAACAAAAATTAACTGTATGCTATTTAATTTTTAAAATGGCTTCTGAAGTTTAGAAACACACTGTTGAAACAATCACTATTTCTGAGAGTGCCTGGGATTTTTAATGTAAATGCAAAGAACATCTTTCCTGAGTACAAGACTCAGGAGGCTGAGGCAGGAGAATCGCTTGAACCTGGGAGATGGAGGCTGCAGTGAGCCGAGATTGCACCACTGTACTCCAACCTGGGCGACAGAGTGAGACTCTGTCTCAGAAGACCGAAATTTGTGTTGCATGAAATGATTGCCTTTTATTTGAACAATTGTTCTTTTCTGCACAATTCTTGGAGCCTTGGTCAAATAATATCTACTACTAAATTCAGTAAAACTCTATAATATTTTTTAAAAAGCTGAATCTAGCTGTGCTTGTGCTGCAGAAAACTGTTATTGGGCATGTTTCTATTTTAAACTAAAGATTGCACACATCCAATGGCACTTATTACTGGGAAGATTTTTGACAACCAAAAATTATTTTATTATGGCTGAGCACCAGTGGCTAATGCCTGTAATCCCAGCCTTTTGGGAGACCAAGGTGAGTGAATCACTTGAGGCCAGGAGTTCGAGACTAGCCTAGCCAACATGGTGAAACCCTATCTCTACCAAAAATATAAAAATTAGCCGGGTATGGTGGCACGTGCCTGTAATCTCAGCTACTCAGGAAGCTGAGGCATGGGAATCGCTTGAGCCCGTACTCCAGCCTGGGCGACACAGTGAGACTGTCTCAAAAAAACAATTACTTGAGTATGATGAAGAGGAGGAAGAGCAAATCAGACTAAACTCCACAAGAAATAACTGCAGTCTTGTGGCCTAAAAGTTTGAGGAGCAACGTAAATGTTATATGATTAATTTTAACCGAGGTTGCAACTGGCACATGTTCCTAAATTTGAACAATGACTTTTTACTTTTAGACAACGAAGAGTTATATTTATTGACATCTATTAGTCTTGTTCTTTCAAAAAAAAATCTTTGGAAATAATGCTTCTCATTTGTCAATATAGGAAAAGTGTCTTAGTTTTCCTGACCAGGGAGGGATCTAGGGAGCGATATGTCGAAAAACTGTCTTATATATTGACTTAAAGTCAAACTTGAAAAACACATTAATTTCTATAAAGTATGGAATATGCCAATCAATGAACCAATTCACAAATACTGAAAAGACATTATGGTTTCAAGGATGGCCTGCACAGCTGGCATATGTTCTGTATGTGTATTTACTGAATAAATAGCTGGTGGATTCTGAACATTTATGGTTGTCATACAGGCACCAATTTATTCCTCGTTGCTGCTCATGAACTTGGCCACTCCCTGGGGCTCTTCCACTCAGCCAACACTGAAGCTTTGATGTACCCACTCTACAATTCATTCACAGAGCTGGTCCGGTTCCGCCTTTCACAAGATGATGTGAATGGCATTCAGTCTCTCTACGGTGAGTGACGCTGGAAAAATTAGGCATTGTAGCTCTACAATGACAGTCCTCAAGAAAGCTTTCCAATGTTACCTAAAGTATTTCTGATTTAGCTTGAAGCACTTTGAGAATGTTTGAAAGGCATACAAATTGACAGATGCATCACATTTTTTAAATGTTTGCATCCCCAAATCTGTCTCCTTTAGGACCTCCCCCTGCCTCTACTGAGGAACCCCTGGTGCCCACAATATCCGTCCCTTCAGGATCTGGGACGCCAGCCAAATGCGACCCTGCTTTGTCCTTCGATGCCATCAGCACTCTGAGGGGAGAATATCTGTTCTTTAAAGACAGGTCAGACCAGAAAATTATATTTTTCTATCTATTCTTTTGATGTACAGTGCTTAGAAAGGAAAACAGAAATGTGATAGAGGTTTTTTTAAAAAAACTTTTATTTTAGGTTCAGGGGTCCATGTGCAGGTTTGTTACATAGGTAAATTCGTGTCATGGGGGTTTATTGTACAGATAATTTTGTCATCCCAGTGCTAAACCTAGTACCTAGTAGTTACTTTTTCTGCTTGACAGAGATTTTTTTAAATACAAAATTTTCTCTACATTTTAAAATCATTCAGATCTAGTTCTTGTTGAATTTTTAACATCCTGTTAGAATTGTCCAGGTCATTTTTTACACTTACAAGGGATGATTCTAGACTGTAAGCTTGATTAAGGCAGGGAATTATATCTGTTTTGTTCATTTTTTAAAATATAAGTCATGGAACTTCTTCAGAAAGCACTGGTGAATCCTTAGAAACAGGGTGGAACCTTTCCCTTTGCTAAAAATTGCTACTACTTAAATTAATTACTTTTGGAAAAAAGTGATATATGCTTATGGCACAATATTTAAACACTACCAAAAGATACAGAGTTAAAAAATCTCTCTCCAGTCTTTGGCCTACAGTCCTCCAGCTACCTTCACATGTGCAACCACTGCTACCAATTTCCTTTAACTCTTTACAGAAATGTTCTATTCATATACAAGCATCAATACACACATAATATTTTTTAAAATATTAGGACATACTATACACACTGTTTATGGACTTTCAGAATGGAACCAAGCTAAATAATTTTATTGGAACCAGTCACAAGTCCTGCCATCAATTTTATTACCCTGGAATCACATGCAGGAGGATGGTTTAATATAGATTTCTATGAATGGGTGAATTAGCATGGATTTTTTTTTTAATACTTTTTTTCACATAGCTAAAGGAGAAAGACAATTGCAAGTAATTTTATGTATTACAGATATTTTTGGCGAAGATCCCACTGGAACTCTGAACCTGAATTTCATTTGATTTCTGCATTTTGGCCCTCTCTCCCGTCATATTTGGATGCTGCATATGAAGTTAATAGCAGGGATACTGTTTTTATTTTTAAAGGTGAGTACTATATAAGAATTTTCAACTTGCTGGAATAAATCCTATTGAGAAAATTTTATCGACATGAGTTTTCTCCATTATATTAAAGTTTAGATTACTGCAAGACCTTGTGCTAACACTTAAATAAAATTTGTACAAAGAACATTATAAACTTTATTTTAGGGACCTCTTAAGTAAATAGGTGGTATTCCATATTCATGGATAAATAATGCAATATAGTAAAAATGTCAATTTATCTATAGATACAAGACATTTTCATTTCAAATGCCAAAAGATTTTTCATGGAACTTGACAAATTAGTTTTACAATTTATACAGCAGAGCAAAGGCCAAGAATAGCCAGGATGCTCCTGGTGAACCCATCTTATTAGATAAGGAGAAAAGCCCTATGTTATAAAACTTTAATCAGTAAGATGTAGTATCAGTTCAGGGAGAGATAAATTAACTAATGGAGCTATTCAGGTATGGCAGCTTCTTTATCAGATTTTTAAACTATGGTTTCAATTTGTTTTATTAGTAATATGCTATTTGAGTTTCTATTACTTCCTGAGTCAGTTTTGTTAACATGTTTTTCTAAAAATTTGCCAATTTTGTGTGTTTTCAAATCCATCAGTAAAAAGTTTTTGGAAAATTATTTTGTTGTAATTTGAATTATTGCTCAAGTTTTGTTCTCTTTTTCATTCCCAATACTGAACCCTTTTGCCTTTCTCTTTTTTTCTCCATCAGTCTCATAATGTATGTGATAATGTTACTGATCTTTTCAAAAGACTGACTTTTGGCTTTATTTATTCTCTATATTATATTTTGATTTCCCATTTAACTCGTTTCTGTTCATATCCTTATTGTTGCCTTAATTTTTGTTTACTTTTAATTGATCCTGTTATTATTGTTATAGCTTAAGTTTGATACTTACCTTATTAACTTGTAACTTTTTTCTTTTCTAATATAAGCGTTTATACCTATAAATAACGATTTCTTCTTTTTTATTCAGCAAATTTTGATATGCAGTATTTTCATTTTGTTCCATTTTAATTCTTTAATTTCTCATTTTTATTTTTCCCCTAGACTTATAGGTGATATTGGAATATTTTTAAATGTCAAGCTTTATGAAGATTTTAAAAATGTTTATTTCTGGCAATCTCACTTTTGTGAAGATTAAATGAATGTGAAATTGCAATAGAAATTGTAAAAAATTATAACTCTAACATATTGTTATCCAGTAATATATCTCACATTTACGTGTCACTTGCACTGTGTCAGACACTATGCTCAGTAGTGGAGGTCAGGACTGAAAAGGGCTCATATTCTAGAAGGGGCAGCAGAGATGAAGCCATAGGCAGCCTACGTATGACAAGTGCTGGTACTGAGAGAAGGAAGGGTGCCATGGGAGCATCTGACTCATATCCAGGGCTCAGCAAAGATCCCTTAGAGGAGGTGATGTTAGGATGGGTCTTGAAGTTCTCTTTTGCTGTGCAGAGATTGGCTGGGTGTACAGGAAGTACAAAGGTCTTTAAGAAAGAAGAAATTGTTTTTGCCAAGTAAGAGCATATCTGGAACTGCTCAGACAGATACAAGTCATTCAGTTCAGATGAAGCAAGAGAGATAAACAGCAGATGGACATTTTAGATTAGTGAATCTGGCAGTAGTGTGAAGAAGGAATTCAGGCTTAGGGTCCTGGAGAGTGATGTAACAAAGTAAAGGCAGAGAGATGGATGGGATTTTATTGTCCTAACTCACTAGAATTTGAATGAATTCCAATAGTGTTCAGAAGAAACACAGATTTGAATTGGTGACTGTGAAATATCCCAAAGGAAGTGTACAATAAGCAATGATCTATTGGTATGAAATTTAAGAGAGAGAAGTCTAGGTGAGAAATTCAGGTTAAAAAGTCACCAGCAATTATAAGAAATAACTAAAACTGATTTATAAATAAACTATAACTTATAGATACAAATATATAAGCCACAGAAAGGGCAATGAATCAGAGTTACCTACTCATTTATTCATTCTTTCACTCACTCATTCAGGAAGTATTTATTAAAGACTGGCTGTGAACTGGTCATTATTAGGTTGGAATTAAAACCAAGACTTCCTCTTTACCACAACAATGCACTATAATCATTTTTAAAATCAATGGCTTCATGTAAAATTTATTGGATTTATTTTTTCAACAGGAAATGAGTTCTGGGCCATCAGAGGAAATGAGGTAAAAGCAGGTTACCCAAGAGGTATCCATACCCTGGGTTTTCCTCCAACCATAAGGAAAATTGATGCAGCTGTTTCTGACAAGGAAAAGAAGAAAACATACTTCTTTGTAGAGGACAAATACTGGAGGTGAGATGCAAGAGAAAGGACTTTCTATGAAGCCTGATTAAGAAAATTAGTTTCTTTCTTTCAGGATGTTTCCCTACCCCCACGGTCTAATTTTCTCTAACTTCAAAATTTATGATTATGAGGAAGACAGCTTATTGTTCTACTTCCTGGATACAAAGGGCTCTCAGAGCGGTGATCACTGGGCCATATACTCAGACACCAAAAGACATCAAGAGAGGCCAGCTGAGGTCCAAAGACATCCCCTTCTTATCCCGTTTCCAGTCATCATGTGGCTGCCATAGGAAGCCCAGGTGTGGCAGGCTTTGGAGACAAGATCTACAGGGTCCCAGTGTGACTGAGAACCAGAGGTTTATTTTTAGCTAAGTGATTTAATTCATTTTGCATATTATGTCTACACAGTCTTTATGTATTTGTGGTAGACGCATAGAAATTTGGGTTCTGTGTGTCCAGGCTTAGAAAATTTACCTCAGACATACATTTTACCTCTGTAAAATGACAGAATGTTCCTGTTTCTGGGAAAATATTGTTTTATGTTAAACTTGTAAGCCCAGGAAAGTAACCTATTCTTGTAGCTCTAAAAATGTTTAACACTTTTTTACACAACTTAAAAAGTTTGTCTAGGATTCCACACTGGAAAATTAACATCACATTATAACATTGTGTGTAATGGGACTACTACACAACATTGAACTGTATTTCTTTCATTTGGCTTAGATTTGATGAAAATAGCCAGTCCATGGAGCAAGGCTTCCCTAGACTAATAGCTGATGACTTTCCAGGAGTTGAGCCTAAGGTCGATGCGGTATTACAGGCATTTGGTAAGAAGACCCTTATTTCATTGCCAGTGCAGGAATCTCCAGGCATTTTTATGATTTCAAAATGATGTACAGAATCAAAGCCGTTTTTAAATCATTCAGTCTGATATCTTTTTTACTCCAAATTCCTGAAAATCTTAACTTTCCAATTTATGCAAAGTGGGTTTAAATTGTGTGTATGTGTGTGTGTGTGTCTGTGTGTGTGTGTGTGTGTGTGTTTCCTGAATGACTTCCAAGTCTCTGTTTCATACCTGCACATAAAATCAAAGGATACTTTCTCACACAGAAGCCATTATCTTTCAGGTCACTATGTTGGTATAAAAATACAATCTGTGTGAGTCAAGTTTACTAATGGCTGGTTGTCATTCTATTCTATCCCATCCTGTTGTCCCTTTTCTTCTATCCCATCCCGGGGGAGCCTTGTCTGGGCTTCTGTTGCAGTCTGCAATTTCCTACATTAGTCATTTGTAAAAAAAATAGTAGCCCTCCCATATGCTCAAAATAGGTAAAATGTGATTCATGGTAATGGGTAAATAGGAAAGCAAAACTTGTTCTTGATTACTCTGAAGGAACTTTGGCGGGAGCTGCCAGTGCTTGACAATCCAGTGCTCATGAGGCTGATGATCTTGTTACTAAAATGACTTAACCATGATGGATGCAAAGCAGGAAATGGACCTCTGGCTCATTTATCATTTGTCTGATTCTCTTGGGTCTAGTTGTCTCCTAAGCTGTAATTTAGGACCTAGCAGAAGAGAAGAGGTTGGAAAGAAAGGAAAACAAGATTTTAAAATATTATAGAATGTTATATATTTAGAACCAGTATAACATAATGTTTTAGAGCACTTCTTTTGGAGTCAGATGAGATGGAGTCCTCCCTCCATCCTTCCTTACAGATGCTACCTTGTTAAAATTACAAAACCGTCCTAATTTTTAGTTTTGTTCTCATTAATAACACATTACACTTTTTTGTAAGGGTAATTGAGCTAAACATGTAAAGCACTTAGCTCACTGCCTGGCATAGAGTAATCACTTAATAAATGCCATCCATTATTAACTTGTACTTAATCTAAGTTACATATGTTGCAAAATGACATATTTGAAGATGTCTCATCATTTTCCTTCTCTATATTTACAGGATTTTTCTATTTCTTCAGTGGATCATCACAGTTTGAGTTTGACCCCAATGCCAGGATGGTGACACACATACTGAAGAGTAACAGCTGGTTACATTGCTAGACAAGATGGGGGAAGACTGATATGGGTGTTTTAAATAAATCTAATAATTATTCATTTAATGTATTATGAGCCAAAATGATTAATTTTTCCTGCATGTTCTATGGTTAAAGAAGAGGAGCCTTGCAGACATCTGCATGTGTCATGAAGAATGTTTCTGGAGTGCTTCATTTGCTTTTGAATTACATTCAACAGAATTAAGAAATACTCATGTGCAATAGCTGAGAGGATGTATTTCCATAGATGTTTTATTACTTCTTCAATAAAAAGTTTTATTTTGGGCCTGTTCCTTACTTTCTAGAACAATTCATGTTCAATACCCTGACCACACTGGGGACTGATTATTTGACAGATACTCTGCCAGTAGATGTGGTAGGATCACACACTCTATAAAGGAGCCATGTGGCTGTCACATACCCTCTCCTATTCTCTGCACCAACAGGATCTTTCTTTGTCATCTCACAGATATTGTAAGTGTTCCTTACACACCTAACAAAGAAGGTAAATCAACAGTTGTCCTGTATCTAGGAAGGATCGAAGCAGAATGGAGAAATGGAACTCTAGAATGTTAGAGCCTGGGAACCTGGCGTATTATTTAACAGACTTTACAATTTTACAGGTGGGAAAATAAAACTAGTTTAGAGTCCACTCACCTCTTGTTTTAACCCAAATCTTTCTTTATTGGGATTCCTTTCCTGCTCTGCAGACTTAATTTCTCATCTCACCCTCACTCTCACCCTCCTGTTAGAATATTCTCTTGCTGCCATTTTGTATGTGGAAGCCCCTGGGTGATAAGAGCGCATGTGCACATGTGGTAATTTTCTACTCAGCAATAGATATCTAATACGTTGGGTGATTGCCTTATTTGGAGCCTCAGCTACATAGCAATTATCCAGATGATTCAGGCCAAAATCCATTTCTGCTAAAGAAAGTCTGGAGGCAGAAATATCCCACTTGCTTTTGGAGCTCATAACCAGCAATGATACACCTGACATAGAGAGACACATGACTGTGTCTAGGATGGGCTTCAAGGCAAAATGTTGAAGTAGAAATAAATAGCCATTAATGCTCTCACTTTATTTGGGGTATCTTCCTCTTATCTTTCTGTATTTTACTCACCACTTTTTCCAGGCACCAAGCAGCACTAGAACACAGAATTTGCAGTCATTAATAAAATAATGCATGATAATAAGTTTAGAGTGTGTGAGTTATAAATGTTCCTTTCTTGCTATTGACTAACATTAGGACATATGGTAAATATGCATGTTTTAAGAGACAGAGTAGTAGAGTTAGAGCAAAACACACACACAGAAAGACAGGCAGATGAACAAAGAGAGACAGAGAGGAGGGAAAGGGTGACACAATGGTGATAAGACAAGTGTAGGGAAGAACATGTGAACTGTATTTGAATTGCAGGAAGATGATTCAGGTATGAGAAGGCTGAGAAGCAAAAATCTGATCAGTGGAGGGAGAAGGAGCAAAGGGAGTGAAGAAGGAAAGAGTTAAGGTGATATAATGTAAGACCGCATTAGGAAATTCCACTGGGACCGGCCACCTAAGGGGCAGTCTGGAGATCAGGGAGGGGAGAGTAAACTGGAGAGCAGTTTCATGCTAAGCCCTGGGGTGTAGCAGACAACCTTGCAGGCAGGCCTTCATGCCTTAAGGACCAGGAGCAGAGAAAGTTCAAGCTGGTCCACCTGACTACTCTCTATCTAAGTGGGGAAGGGAGTGCTTGCATGGAGTGGGTTTTGGGAGGCTGAGTGGCAGTTCCTCCTCCACTCCATCATTCATTGATTAATCCACTCATTTAACAGATACCCACTGAATATCTACCGTGTAGTAGGCAACATATGTATAGTAGGCATATGCCCTAATGCTGAGAGATTAGGGGGCTTCCAAGAGTAGCAGGCATCTATATGGAGAGCCAAAGGGCAAGAACTTAAGAGGTAAGAAGGAGGGAGGTGGTCCAGGCAGAGAGAGATAAGAGTATTGGAAAGTGTTGATTACTTCTATGGCCCAAAGCAGTGCTTCTCAAGCCATCTGTAGTGAAGGACCAGTTCCTTACATTTCCAGTTCATCATGGACACTTTTGTAAAATACAGTGAAAGGGAATTACTATGAAAATGAGATGACAAAGACATTTTTAAATGTTCAGTTTTTATATTATTAGACTAGATCCAATAGACATAAAATTACTTTATCAAACTGTTGTGAAAGCATGCTGGATTGCTGAGCTTATCACACACCAATTACAGTTCATGAATCATCCCTGATTCACAGACCATGCTTTAAAGAGCACTTGCCTATAGCATACAGGAAGAAGAGAAAAATTACAGTCTAGAGGATTTTGGATGAAACAGACAAGGAAAAGAAGAATCAGTGAGCTGTTACTAGAAGCTCTTTCTGGGTGTAGGTAGCATTCAGACTGCAGAAACCTGTGGCCAGAGAGTACTCTCATCATGCATCCGGCTGAATTGCAACCGTTGAATTCTAACCACACCCAGTGTCTAACACTAGTCAATTAGGTAGAAAGTGGGACACAATCGGTGAAACAGAGGGTTTTAGAGGAAGCTGAAGAAGGAATTAGGGATTATCAACTTCTCCTTCCCACTCCAGCTTCAAAGCTTTTTGTTAGTTAGTTTATAAGGATCCTCTGACTCTGGCCATTTTCACGATATTGATTCTTCCTATTTATAGATTCAATGCCATTCCCTTCAAGCTACCAATGACTTTCTTCACAGAATTGGAAAAAACTACTTTAAAGTTCATATGGAACCAAAAAAGAGCCCGCATTGCCAAGACAATCCTAAACCAAAAGAATAAAGCTGAAGGCATCACACTACCTGACTTCAGACTATACTACAAGGCTGCAGTAACCAAAAGAGCATGGTACTGGTGCCAAAACAGAGATATAGACCAATGGAACAGAACAGAAGCCTCAGAAATAACACCACACATCTACAACCATCTGATCTTTGACAAACTTGACAAAAACAAGAAATAGGGAAAGGATTCCTTATTTAATAAATGCTGCTGGGAAAACTGGCTAGCCATATGTAGAAAGCCGAAACTGGATCTCTTCCTTACACCTTACACAAAAATTAATTCAACATGGATTAAAGACTTAACTGTTAGACATAAAACCATAAAAACGCTGCAAGAAAACCTAGGCAATACCATTCAGGACATAGGCATGGGCAGGGATTTCATGTCTAAAACACCAAAAGCAATGGCAACAAAAGCCAAAATTGACAAATGGGATCTAATTAAACTAAAGAGCTTCTGCACAGCAAAAGAAACTACCATCAGAGTGAGCAGGCAACCTACAGAATGGGAGAAAATTTTTGCAATCTACTCATCTGACAAAGGGCTAATATCCAGAATCTACAAAGAACTCAAACAAACTTACAAGAAAAAACAAAAACCCCATCAAAAAGTGGGCAAAGGATATGAACAGACATTTCTCAAAAGATGACACTTATGCAGCCCACAGACACATGAGAAAATGCTCATCATCACTCGCCATCAGAGAAATACAAATCGAAACCACAATGAGATACCATCTCACACCAGTTAGAACGGCAATCTTTAAAAAGTCAGGAAACAACAAGTGTTGGAGAGGATGTGGAGAAATAGGAACACTTTTACACTGTTGGTGGGACTGTAAACTCGTTCAACCATTGTGGAAGACAGTGTGGCAACTCCTCATGGATCTAGAACTAGAAATACCTTTTGACCTAGTCTTCCCATTACTGGGTATATACCCAAAGGATTATAAATCATGCTGCTATAAAGACACATGCACACGTATGTTTGTTGGGGCACTATTCACAATAGCAAAGACTTGGAACCAACTCAAATGCCCATCAATGATAAACTGGATTAAGAAAATGTGGCACCTATACACCGTGGAATGCTATGCAGCCATAAAAAAGGATGAGTTCATGTCCTTTGTAGGGACATGGATGAAGCTGGAAACCATCATTCTCGGCAAACTATTGCAAGGACAAAAAACCAAACACCACATGTTCTCACTCATAGGTGGGAATCGAACAATGAGAACACTTGGACACAGGAAGGGGAACATCACACACTGTCATGGGGTGGGGAGAGGGGGGAGGGACAGCATTAGGAGATATACCTAATGTAAACGACGAGTTAATGGTACAGCACACCAACATGACACATGTATATATATATATATGTGACAAACCTGCATGTTTTAACATATGAGGCACAGAGCTTCACAAACATGGCCACACTCTTACAGAGCGTATATTCTCCAGAGGGAGATGGAGAAGTAAGCAGTCTATGTGATACACTACCAAGCATGATGGCCACAATGGGGGAAGCACACAGAGCTGTGGGATCACCAAGGAGGGGCTCTGCCCCCAATGCTGAGAGATGAGGGGGCTTCCAAGATTAGTAGGCATCTATATGGAGAGCCAAAGGGCAAGAACTTAAGAAGTAAAGTATTAAAAAAAAAAAAAATCCTCTGACTCTGTAAAATAAACACCCCATCCAATTCAATGGTTTCTAGTTAAAAGGTGGCAAGAAACAGCAACAACAAAAAACAAGCAACCAAGCAAATAAACAACAACAAAAACTTCCACAACAGCAAAAGCTTTCCCACACATCCATCTGCGTCTGCTTGCCTGGCTACTGACTTGTTTCTCAGGACTGGCTGCAGAACTTTTCTTTGCTGAGATGCACTCTCTGGCCCTCGTGAGCTGCGTTGCATGTACTTCCTGTACATTCCCAAGATATACTCCAATCACAGCACTTACCACTCTTTATTTAACTATCCCCTCAAATTCATCCTACATTGGACTGCAACTTCCTTTGGATATTTTCCACTGTAACTCAGAGATTGACACGTGGTAGCTACTCTGTAAATCTCTGTTTGTTAAATGAAAGCATGCATAGCTCCCCTGAACTAGGAAGAAAGTAATGTCAATTTTAGAATGTGAAGAATGAGTTTTAGTTGACAGGTATCTGGAGATGTCTGGAGAGGAAGGGCATTCCAAGGGAAGCAAGCCGCATACACAATGGCATGGAGATGTTAAAGGATATGTTTGAGGGATCTCAAGGGAACTTCTGAGAGAATCAGAGAAAGGGAGTCACATTAATTTGTTTTAGAGAAAATACATGAAGCATCAACTTTCTGTGTGATTGAGTATAAAATTAATGAAAGATTTCAGTAAATGAAACAATAGAGTAAAATTTCTTCCCAAAGTTTGTAAGTCATTGTTTTTCATTTAGTCACTCATTTAGCACATTTACTCATTTAATAATGAGTTGCACCCATCAAATCTGTTTTTGAAGTAGGAAACATAAATAAGAAATAAATTGCCCACTCACTTAGCTAAGTAACACACGTTACCACTACCTGTGTAGTATATTTTCTCAGCAGCAATAAAATAGGAAGGAAAAATTACTTCATCAATTAAACAAGCATGCACTAAAGAAATACTCTGGTTTCTTTTCTCTCTCTCTCTCTCTCTCTCTTTTTTTTTTTTTTTTTTTTTTTTGGCAACTGAGTCTCACTCTGTCACCCAGGCTGGAATGCAGTGGCGCGATCTTGGCTCACTGCAAGCTCCGCCTTCCAGGTTCAAGCGATTCTCAGTAGCTCAGCTTTCCAAGTAGTGGGTCCACCACCACACCCAGCTTATATATATATATATATATATACACACACATATACATATATATACACACACACATATACATATATATATACACACACACACATATATATATATATATATATATTTCTTTTTTTTTTTTTTTTTTTTAGTAGAGACGGGGTTTCACCATGTTGGCCAGGCTGGTCTCGAACTCCTGGCCTGAAGCGATCCTCCCACCTAGGCCACCCAAAGTGCTGGGATTACAGGCGAGAGTCACTGCTCCCAGCCTGCTTGGTTTCTTAAGGATTAAATCAAAGGAGGTAGCTGAAGATACATACAACCTTCTTAATCCCTGCAAAGTCAATAGGAAATCCAATTCTTTAACTTCTTCCCTAGAACAAGGACATGGTGAATCACAGACCTACTTATATTTAGAAGCAGATTTATATTTATGCATACTAGTAAGACCTTCCCAGCCAAATTAATGGAATGTCACTGCATCACCATTAGCTGCAAATAAAAGGTGACAAACGCATGGTAAGTGAATTTAGAGTGTAAGTTATCTCGCTTGGAAATTTGCCACCTCCACAATTGTTCTTAAAATCATATTTGGCTCACAGATATGATGATGGCGATGATAACAATGATGATTATACAATGATGCAATACCTGGTAACACAGCTGCTTCTTGAGCAATGCTCCCAAATCTCTAAAGCAGATGATTCAACTTGGTTTCTTATGGAGATTCAGCAGATGTTATTTGTTTTATCCTTGCTTTATTTAACTGCACAGCAACAATTTCCTCAAGAGTCATTTCCTGTGGTGAGTTTAAATCCCCTTAAAATGAACTAATCCTGTCCCTTGAATCATAGTCACATTGTTTTGCTTTCTAAGAAATAAAACAACTAAGAATTTCAAGATCTCAGTTTCCTCATTTGCAATGTAAGGGAGTTTAATTAGGTTTTGTGGTTTGTTTATTTGTTTTACCGTTACAGAACAGTGGTCCATATTTTGGGGGTATATGTGATATTTTGACATATGGATACGATGTATAATGTTTATACCAGGGCAATTGGGACATTCATCACTCCAAACATTCACCCCTTCTTTATGTTGTGAACATTCTAATTCTTCTCTTCCAGCTACTTTGAACTATACCACAAATTATAATCATAGTCATCCTACTGTACTATCAAAAACTAGATCTTATTCCTTCTATCTAACTGTATATTTACACCGATTATAATTAAAACCTTTTTTTTTGGTGGAGGGACAGAGTCTCACTCTGTCGCCCAGGCTGGAGTGCAGTGGCACGATCTTGGCTCACTGCAACCTCCGCCTCCTGGCTTCAGCTGTTTACCTGCCTAAGCCTCCCAAGTAGCTGGGACTACAGGTTCCCGCCACCACGCCCGGCTAATTTGTTTTTGTATTTTTTAGTAGAGACGGGGTTTCACCATATTAGCCAGGATGGTCTCGATCTCCTGACCTCATGATCCGCCTGCCTCAGCCTCCCAAACTGGCTGGGATTACAGGCGTGAGCCACCACACCCGGCCATAATTATACATTTTTAAAAGTATCTTTTAACTCTAAGAAAAAAAATAGCAATCATGAAATACTCTGTAACAAATACCGAAGTAGATATATGTTATACGTATAATTTTGTTTAATTCTTCTGAAAACCATTTTGGGATTGGGGGGAATTTTATTACTATTATTATAATTTTCTAGTCAAGAGAATTGAACTAACTTGAGTCTTCATACCCAGTTAGGAGTAGGGTTGGATTTCCAATCTCTACCCGCTAACTCTCTATCTACCTCATACCCAAAAGCATACCTTCAAGTTCTGTCTCCCATTCAACATTCCATAAGCCCATGATTATACAATTTTTCAGAATTTTCAGGGTAGCAATTTAGAATGCCAGTCATTTGGGGTTTGTATCATGCTGTCTTATATTTTTAATAGCTTTCTTTATATTCTTTCTTTTAGAGTAAGAAGTCTCTGTTCTCTAGCCAGTGACCCAAGCATTACCTTACGTACAATAGTGATGTGTGTATAGACCTCCAACACATGATGGATAAGAACACATTCTCCCCCGTTACACACCAAGGACATGGGCTGCATTTCTCTGAGCATCTCTGTTTACCATTTATTCCATATAATACCTGATCACAGTGTAAGTTTTTGAAGTCAGGGAAATAATGATTATTGTTGTATTAGCGCAACTTATAAAACACATGTCTATAACAATACATCTCTACCCTGTAAAAAAAAATTTTGTACACAAAGACAGATAGTCAAGCACAAGGCAAAATATGAGAAGTCCTTTAAGAAAGCTACAAAATACCACAGAATTCCAATAAGTTAAATAATATGATATTTGGCAGAAAACAAAATCTAATCCAGGTTAGATTCATTGATATGAAATGAAATTCTTAGTGTAGCAGGCTTAGACTTGGAAATAGAAAGCAACAGCTCTAATTCTAGTGCTCTTCACTAGATGCATGATCTGGAACAAATGATAGAAGGCCCATGTCTCTAAGTTTCCTCATTTGACAAGCGAGGGGTTTCTATTAGATTGGTGATTTTTAAACTTGCTCCATTCTTCCACGATATTTGGGAGTTATGTTAGAGGGAATATAGGGAGAAGTAGTAGTCTCTAGAAGGTGAGTCTCTAGAGTTCAGTGCTTCTACTTTAAGCACTACTATTGTGCTTTGCTTTTTTTTATCTGTTTGCAAATTTGATCTGTTTGCTGGACATACACACAGATTGCTGTTTCAGTAAAGCATTCGGTATTTGACATAATTGTTGTCAAGCACTATACTGAATAACCACCAGATTTCTTATTGTATGAGTCTTCATGAAGATGACGTCATGTGTAATTTCTTGCTCAATCCCAGTGATCACAATGGTGATTTCCTGAGTTTATCAGAAGTACCCCTTTCCTGTTTCTGAGGCTACTGAGTCAACTAGGGGATCCCTGGCAGGAGGCACCAGGAGCACTGAGGTGATGACTTCTCTACAGCTAGGGGTGTGTGTATCTTGCCAATAAGGAGGATTTTTAAATATACGAAGTTTCAAACTGCCTTTCTATGAGGTGGTAACTTCTATTTGTGCAGAGATACTCTGGCTTCATGATGTAAGATGAATTGACATTCCGGAGTAACTAAATGAACAAATACAGAATCCTTTGTCTGGTGTCAGCCTAGTCAAAAGCTCAGAAGTGTCTTCTGTAGAAGGTGTCCATCCCCCTACCACCCCTGCAGTCCTGCAGGGTGCCCACCACACACACACCTGTGCAGCTTGAGAAGTGACCCAGTTATACTAAGAAGAAAGATCTTACTCAAGTGCACCTTACTTTGGAATGAAACTCCCCATCTACTTCTTGTGAAGTAAATGTCTGGAGGAAATTCTGTCTAATATCTACTAGACTCCAGGCAAATCTTTCCATGGCAGATTTTTTTGTTGACAGGCAGTAAGTACTGGGCCGTTCAGGGGGATCAATTGCTGAGTGGATACCTCAGGGACATCTACAGTTCCTTTGGCTTACCTGAAAGGGTGAAGAAAATTGATACTGCCATTTATGAGAAGGACACTGGAAAAACACACTTCTTTGTTGCCAATGAGTATTGGAGGTAACGACGTACCCTCAGAAATCTTGGGAAATCAGATCACTCTGTTGGAAGGAGAGTTGCCTTTTAAAATTGTTCTCAAATTGCACTGAAACTTTCCTTTTTTCTGAAAATGAATGCAGCCAGGCCCAGAGTCATTCAGTCCCATACCTGTTATTACACTGCTGCCTAGAAAGGCAAGGAACTTGTTGGCTTGCATTTGAAAAGGAGATAAAGAGCAGAATACACAAAAGGAACTAGAGGCATCCAAAAAGGAGAAAATGAAGCATTTCTCCTTGATAGGACAGAACATAGAGCCCAAGGGAAAATTTGAATCAGATTTTTATTGTTGATCATATCTTAGAGTTTTTCTAGTTTGCCCCACCCTTCCTTCCAATTAAAATTTCTTAATAGTTTCGTGCCAACAATGTACCCACCCATAATTTTGAAAAGCAGCCATTGGGGTTTTGCAAAATTGAGGTACAGATACTACCTACCTCTCAGATTTGTTGTAAGAATTAAATGAATTTTCATATAAAAAGCACTTAGGACAGTGACGGGTACATGGAAAGTTCTACATGAAAATTAAGTGTTATTTATAGTTTTTATATTAATCACAGTGTGATATTTTTAATTATTTTTATTACCTGGTATGATGAAGATATGCAGTCCATGGATGCAGGTTATCCCAAAATCCTTGATGACTTCCCTGGAATTAGTACATAAACTGAGCTGTTTTGAAAAATGAAAGTAAAGACCATCCAATTTCCTCATTTTGCTATCATAAAAATTAAATATTTAGTGTTACATAGATAAGATAGTAAACTGTGTACACAAAAATATGATATTTTCAAAAGTTAATGTGGAAAATCATTATCTAGTTTCCTAATAGGATTATTGCGTTACATTTTATGTCTAGGTTTTTTCCATTTCTTTTGTAGAAGAAGGCAGTATGAATTTGATCCTAAAATGAAGTGAATTTTGACTCTTCTGAAGACTAACAGCTGGTTCAAGTGCAGAAATAACTGATGGCTGACTATCACAAAACAGAAAGGAAAAAGTATTTTTAATGAGCCCAAAATATGTGCTTTTCTGAGGAACCAGGTATTTTAGTATTTTATTTTAGTCTCTTGGTAGCACAAGGCAGAGACATATAAATACAATCTTATTTAACCTCAATCTGAACATATTCTATATTAACTAGAATGTATTGCTTCATGAACTTATACAATTTAGCTTTAAGCAAGTACTAATGGATGTCAGTCAAGGTCATCTGGTCATCCTCAGGTTTTCACAGAAAAAAGCTTTTTACTAGAGTCCAAGACTCTGACTTTAACCTGAGCAGTTGCACATATGGCATGCATATCTCAGTCCACCCAAGGTAATAACAGCCCTCCGCTTCAACAAAGAAAAACAGCATAAACCGGCATCATCCTTTTATGTACATGGCAACACTGTCACATATTAAAGAAAACAGATACTTAAACTTAGTATAAAAAATAAGATGTCTGGGCACAGTGGCTCATGCCCGTAATCCCAGCCCTTTGGGAAGCTGAGGTGGGTGGATTACTTGAGGTCAGGAGTTCAAGACCAGCCTGGCCAACATGGTGAAACCCCATCTCTACTAAAAAAAATAATACACAAATTAGCCAGGTGTAGTGGTGAGCACCTGTGATCCCAGCTACTTGGGAGGCTGAGTCACAAGAATCACTTGAACCCGGGAGGCAGAGGTTGCAGTGAGCTGAGATTGCACCACTGCACTCCAGCCTGGGCGATAGAGCAAGATTCAGCATCAAGAAAAAAAAAGGTAACTTTTATCAACATATAATATGAATACAGAATAGGTATATATCATAAGTATACAGCTTATGACTCTTCACAACACAACCAAGTAATCAGCACACAAAAGAAAATTACCAGTATCCCCAAAGCCCTCCTCCAGGTACCAACCTTTCTGAGGGTAACCACTATCCTAACTTCTAATATCATAGATTTATCTCTTTTAGTATTATAACAAATGGAATTATACATTATATACCTTTGTATCTGACTTCTTTCACTCATCATAATATTTATGAGATTCATCAATATATTTCTATGTAATTTTTGATCATTTATTCTCTTTGCTGTACAGTTTCCTTCGGGTGAATAATTTCCCACAATTTATCTCTCCAGTCTATGTTGAAGGACATGTAAGTAGTTTCCAATTTGGGGCTATAAAAAATAGTGCTTTCAGGGCAGACAGAGCAAGATAGTTGAATAGAAGCCTCCAACAGTTGTCCGCCCACCCCCACAAGAACACCGAATTGAACAACTATTCACACAAAAAAGCACCTTCATAAGAACCCAAAATCATGTGAGTAATCACACTACCTGGTTTTCACATCATATTTAGGAAAGAGGCACTGAAAAGGGTAAGAAAGACAGTCTTGAATGACCTACACCAGCCCTCTCTTATCCTCCAGCAGCAGCCATATGGCATGAAGACAGAATCCGCACTAGGGGAAGAGGGAGTGTGCAGTGATTCTGAGACTTTGCATTGGAACTCAGTTTTGCCCTGTCACAGTGGAAAGCAACACCAGGCAGAACCCAGTCAGCTCCCATGGAGGAAGAGAGAGAGAAAGAAACACAGAGGGAGAGAAAGACAGAAAGAGAGAAAGACTCAATTTGGTGGGTCGGGGGGTGGGGGCAAGTCAGGAAAGAGAAAAAGAGTCTCTGCCTGGTAATCAAGGGAATTCTTCTGGATCTTACCTAAGACTACCAAGGTCATACCTCTACAAGTATACAAGAGCCACAGCATTACTGGGCCTGGGGTGCATCATAAAGGACATATGGCTGCTGTGACCAAAGACTTAGATCACAACAACCAAGTCACTTAGAATACCTGCAAAGCCTTCCCAAAAAGAACAGGTACAAACAAGTCCAGACTAAAAAGACTATAATAAATACCTAACTCTTCAATGCCCAGACACTGATGAACATCTGAAAGCATCAGGATTATCCAGGAAAACACTACTTCACCAAATAAACTAAATAAGGCACCACAAACCAATCCTGGAGAGTAACTGTTTTGAGGAAGCTCATCAAAATCTAGGATAACAAAGAGAAGAAATTCAGAATCCTATCAAATAAATTTAACAAAGAGATTGAAACAATTCAGTGGAATCAAGCAAACATTCTAGAACTAAAAAATGCAATTGACATACTGAAGAATGCATCAGTCTCTTAACAGCACAATTGATCAAGCCAAAGAAATGAGTTTGAAGACAAGCTATTTGAAAATACACAATCAGAGGAGAAAAAAGCAAAAGGCATACATACAAGATCTAGAAAATAACTTCAAAAGGATACATGAAAGAGTTATTGACTGTAAAGAGAAGGTAGAGAGAGAGAGAGAGATTGGGGTAGAAAGTTTATTCAAAGGGATAATAGCAGAGAACTTCCCAAACCAAGAGAAAGGTATCAAGTACAAGAAGGTTATAAAACACCAAGCAGTTTAACCAAAATAAGAGTACCTCAAGGCATTTAGTAATCAATCTCTGAAAGGACAAGGATAAAGACAGGATCCTAAAAGCAACAAGAGAAAAGAAACAACATACAAAGGAGCTCCAATATGTCTAGCAGCACACTTCTCAGTGGAAATCTTAAAGACCAGGAGAGAGTGGCGTGACATATTTAAAGTGCTGAAGGAAAAAAAAATTATCCTAGAATAGTATATCTAGTGAAAATATCCTCCAAACATGGAGAAATAAAGATTTTCCCAGACAAACAAAAGCTGCAGGATTACATAAACACCAAACCTGTCGTATAACAAATACTGAATGGATTTCTTCAATCTTAAAAAGAAGGATGTTAATGAGTAGTAAGAAATAATCTGAAAGTACACAATTCACGGGTAATAGTAAATACATAAAAATACACAGAATATTATAACACTATAACTGTAGTGTGTAAACTCATACCTTGCATAGAAAGACTAAAAGACGAACCTTTGAAAAATAATAACTACAACAACTTTTCAAGATGTAGTATAATAAGATATAAACAGAAACAACAAAAAGTTAAAAAGTGGGGTGATGAGGTTAAAATGTACAGTTTGTATTAGTTTTATTTTTGCTGGTTTATGCAGTTAGTGTTAAGTTGTCATCAGTTTAAAATACTGAATTGTAAGATATTATTTGCAAGCCTCGTGGTAACCTCAAATCAAAAACCATGCAACAGATATACAAAAGAATCAAAAGCAAGAATTTAAAACATACAACTTGAGAAAATTATCTTTATTAAAAGGAAGATAGGAAAGAACAAAGGAAGGAAGAGAAGATCAGAAAACAAATGACAAAATACCAAGAGTAAGTCCTACTTATCAATAATAACACTAAATGTAAATGGACTAAAGTCTCCAGTCAAAAGATTCAGAATGGATTAAAAAATAAGACCCAGTGATCTATTGCCTACAAGAAACACTTCACCTCTAAAGACACACATAGAATGAAAATAAAGAGATAGCCGGGCGCGGTGGCTCAAGCCTGTAATCCCAGCACTTTGGGAGGCTGAGACGGGCGGATCACGAGGTCAGGAGATCGAGACCATCCTGGCTAACATGGTGAAACCCTGTCTCTACTAAAAATACAAAAAAGAAAATAAAGAGATAGAAAAAGATACTCTATACAAACAAAAGTCAAAAGAGAGCAAGAGTAGCTACACTTACATCAGACAAAATAGATATCAAGACAAAAACTATAAAAAGAGACAAAGAAAGTCATTATATGGTATAATAAAGTGGTCAATTCAGCAAGAGGGCATAACAATTGTAAATATATATGCACAAAACACTGGAGCACCCAAATATATAAAGCAAATATTATCAGAGCTAAAAAGAGAGATAGACCCTAACACATTAATAGCTGGAGACTTCTATATGCTATTGGACAGATCTTCCAGACAGAAAATTAACAAAGAAACATTGGACTTAATGCAGTATAGACCAAATGGATCTAATAGATATTTACAGAACACTTCATCCAACAGGTACAGAATACACACTCTTCTCCTCAGTACATGGATCATTCCCAAGGATAGATCATATGTTACAGCATAAAACAAGTCTATAAAATTCAAAAAAGTTGAAATAATATCAATTATCTTCTCTGACCACAATGGAATAAAACCAGAAATCAACAACAAGGAATTTTGGAAACTATACAAACACATGGAAATTAAACAATATCCTCCTGAATAACCAGTGAGTCAATAAAGAAATTAAGAAGGAAATTTAAAAATGTCTTGTAACAAATCAAAGTGGAAATACAAAATAGCAAAATCTATGGGATACAGTAAAGAAGTACTAAGAGAAAAGATTATAGCAGTAGGTGCTTACATCAAAAAAGTAGAAAAACTTCAAATAAATAACATAATAATGCCTCCTAAAAAACTAGGAAAGCAAGATCAAATAAAACCCAAAATTAATACAAGAAAAGAAAAAATAAAAATCAGAGCAGAAATAAATGAAATTGAAACAAAGAAATACAAGAGAGCAACAAAACAAAAAGTTGGCTTTTCAAAAATATAAACAAAAGCAACAAATCTTTTGCCCCGCTAAGAAAAACATGGAGAAGACCCAAGTAAGTAAAATTAGATATGAAAAAGGAGACATTAAAACCAATACTGCAGAAAAAGATCATTAGAGGCTATGATGAGCAACGATATGCCAACAAATTGGAAAACCTAGAATAAATGAATAAATTTCTAGACACATACAACCTACCAAGATTTAACCATGAAGAAATCCAAAATCTGAATAGACCAATAATAAGTAAGGAGATTAAAGCTTAATAAATGTCCCCAAACAAAGAAAAGCTCAGGACCCAATGCCTTCACTGCTGAATTCTACCAAACGTTTAAAGAGAACTAATACCAATTTGACTCATACTATTCCAAAAATAAAGGAAGAGGGAATACTATCAAACTCATTCCATGAGGACAATATTACCTTGATACCACGACCAGACAAAGGCACATCAAAGAAAGAAAACACAGGCCAATATTCCTGATAAACATTGATGCAAAAATCCTCAACAAAATGCTAGTAAACTGGATTCAACAACACATTGAAAAGAAAATTCATCATGACCAAATGGGATTTATCTTGGGTATCCAAGAATGGGCCAGCATACACAAATTAATCACTGTGATACATCATATCAACAGAATGGAGGATAAAAATCATATGATCTTTTCCATTAATGCTGAAAAACCATTTAATAAAATTCAACATCTCTTCATGTTAACAATTCTCAAACAACTGGGTACAGAAGGAATATACCTGAACCCAGTAAAAGTCCTATGTGACATACCCACAGCTAGTGGGTTACATTACTGAATGGGGAAAAACTGAAAGCCTTTCCTCTAAGATCTGGAAAAAGACAAGGATGACCACTTTCACCATTGTTATTCAACATAGTACTGGAAGTCCTTAGAAACTATACAAACACATGGAAATTAAATAATATCCCCCTGAATGACCAGTGGTCAATGAAGAAATTAAGAAGGAAGCTAGAGCAACAAGACAAGAGAAAGAAATAAAAGGCAACCAAATTTGAAAGGAAAAAGTAAAATTATCCTTGTTTGCAGATTATAAAATTTCATATTTGGAAAAACCTAAAAATGCCACCAAAAAGCTTATTAGAACTGATAAACAAATGCAGCAAAGTTGCAGGATACAAAATCAACATACAAATATCGATAGCATTTCTATATGTGAACTGCAAACAATCTAAAAAAGAAATTAAGAAAGCAATCCCATTTACAATAGCTACAAATAAAATAAAATGTCTAGAAATAAACCTAATAGAATAAGTGAAAAGTCTCTATGATGAAAACTATGAAACATTTGTGCAAGAAATTGAGAAGGACACCAAATAATGGAAAGATATTTTATGTTCATGGATTGGAAGAATCCATATCATTAAAATATTCACACTACCCAAAGCAATCTGCAGATTTAATGTAATTCCTGTCAAAATACCAATGACATTCTTCACAAAAATAGAAAAAAATGTATTAAATTTATGCAAAACCATAAAATACCCAGAATAGCCAAAGCTATCCTGAGCAAAAAGAACAAAACTGAAAGAATCACATTACCTGACTTCAAATTATACTACAGAGCTATGGTAACCAAAACAGCATGGTACTGACATAAAAACAGACCCATAGGCTAATGGAACAAAATAAAGAAACCCTGAAGTAAAACCATACATCTACAGTAAACTTGCTTTTGACAAAAGTGCCAAGAACATACATTGGGGAAAGACAGGGGTCTGGCTTCATTCCTCTGCTTATGGATATTCAGTTTTTTCAGCAACATTTATTGAAGAGACTATCTTTTCCCCTGTGTATGTTCTTAGCACATTTGCTGAAAATGGTTCGTTGTAGGTGTGTGGATTTATTTCTATTTCTGGGCTCTCTATTTTATTCCATTGGTCTATGTGTCTGTTTTATGTCAGTATCATGCTGTTTTGGTTATTATAGTTCTGTAGTACAATTTGAAGTCAGGTAATGTGATTCCTCCAGCTTTGTTCTTTTTGCTTAGGATACCTTTGGCTATTCTGGGTTTTGTGTGTGTGGTTCCAAATAAATTCTAGGATTTTTTTTTTTTTCTATTTCTGTGAAGAATGTCATTGGTGTGTTCATAGGGACTGTATTGAATCTGTAGATTGCTTTAGGTATTATGGACATTTTAACAATATTGACTATTCCAATCAATGAACATGGAATATCTTTCCATTTCTTGGTGTCCTCTTCAATTTCTTTCATCAGTGTTTTATAGTTTTCATTACAGAGATCTTTCACTTCTTCGATTAATTCCTAGGTATTTAGTTTTGTGACTACTGTACATGGGACTACTTTTTCATTTCTTTTTCAGTTTGCTCACTGTCGTCCCACAGAAATGGTACTGAATTATGTATGTTGATTTTGCATCCTGCAACTTTAATGAATTTATCAGTTCTAACAGTTTTTGGTGGAGTCTTTAGATTTTTCCAAATACAAGATTAGATCATCTGCAAACAAGGATAATTCAACTTCTTCCTTTGCAACTTAGATGCTCTTTATATCTTTTTCTTGTCTGACTGCTCTAGCTAAGACTTCTGGTACCATGTTGAATAACAGTGGTGAAAGTGGGTATCCTTGTCATGTTCCAGATCTTAAACAAAAGGTTTTCAGTTTTGCCCCATTTAGTATGATACTAGCTGTTGCCCTGTCATTTTACTATTTATTGCCTGTCTTTCCCTGCTACAGTGGAAGCTCCATCAGGATATGTGGCAGGGGAAGGGGCAGGGGACTTGCTATGTATTATTGTTTTGTTTGTTTGTTTTACTAATATAATGCAAGATCCAAGTAAGTATTTAATAAAAGTTTTTAAATAAATTAATACAGAATTGACGCTGGATTCCAGAAAAGATGGAAAGTTAATAAAAACGTATACAGTCAGTTTGACCAGCTCCTGAAAAATATCTTGGCTTTGTCTTCCTTAGTTCAGAGGCTAGAATATTACAGACACTGCAGCAGCCCCCAGAAATGCTCAGAGCCTAAGACCAAGTTTCTGATGGGTTCCTGGGGAGAAAACCCACCAGTGAAGATGAGAAATCAGAGTGGTTGTGTTTAGACTTTACCAATAAGCACCCTGCCTTGAGGTACCTCAATTCTAGCCCAGCCCTAAGCTCATCAAGGGCACAAGCCAAGACCAGCCCTTCACCTATTCAAAGATTCCAGGGAAACTGATAGTACCATGGAAATATGAGATCTCAGGGGAAATATGCACTTGTAATAACTACGTCTGTCAAAGGACTTGTTTCATCCTGCTGAACTCCTGACTGGAGTTCCCCAAAAGTGGCAACAAGGGAATTCCTTGAAGGAAGTGCCCCAGACTATCTCCAGATGGGGCCAGTTGAGATTCCAAAGAAGGAAGCACTAAATGCCAGGGTGATAAGGCCAACACATTTATTAGGCGTATTTACTTTCAGAGTTCTTCGGTGTATCCCGTCAAAGAACAATCAGGGTAGAGGGGTGTCCTACATAGATAATGTCTTCATTGAGAGGGTAATATGTCTATATGAGGATTTAAAGAATTTGACTAAGGACCAGGGCCAGTTTCTTTCCAGTAAACCTAGATATCTTTATCACTACCAGGGAATTTTCAAGTTCCTGGTTTGGTTTCAAGACTGCTGTGAAAACCCTGCAGCTGGCAAGGTCACAGGGTGGTCAAAGCACTCTGATTTTCGGTCAGGACACAGAAAAAAAAGTGAGGGGAACTGGGGGACCCTACAGGATTTTTATTCAGAATGTATAAGAAATCTAGCATATTAATAATAAAATGACACATGCAATTAAAAATGCATGGGAGTTTTAATCAGACTCTTCACAAAGAAAGACATATATATGGCCAATAAACATATTCGAAAACTACTTAACAGTATTAGTTATCAAGAAAATAAAATTCTTATAAGGTATCACTAAAAAAATCCACTAAAATAATTAATGTTAATAAGACTGACAACACCAAACATCGATGAGGAGCTAGACCATCTGGAAGACTCATACAATATCAAATTGCTCACAATTTATCCACCCTATGACTTCTTCTACATGTTTGCCCAAGATAAATGAAAACATAAATACACCAAAAAAAGCTTGCTCAAGAATTTTTATAGCAACTTTATTCATGATAGTCCAAATCTGAAAATAGTGGCATATTCATACAATAGAATATTACCACTAGTACTATATACAACAACATGGATTAATCTGAAAACCATTAAAATGTCTATCTTATCCTAAGAGACATCATTCCAGGCAAAAGAAGCCAGGCACAAAAGCCAATATATACTTTTGATTCCATTATATGTACTTTAAGATTATAAAAAGTAATATATAGGAAACAAAATCAGAGCAGTGGTTGACACTGAGGAGGGACTTTGTTTGAGTGAGAAAGAACTCAGAGAACTCAGATGATGGAAATATTCTCTTCCTTCATGAGATATGGGGTACATTGGCTTATACATTTGTCAAAACTCACTGAACGGTGTATTTAAGACTTGTGTACTTCACTATATGTCAATAGTATCTCAAAAATATATAAAGAAAAAAGAAACTAACAGCAAAAGGAAGTCTTAATCATTCTATAACTACTAAAATAATTTTTTAACGGTTTAACTATCTTCCCACAAAGAAAACATTGAGCCCAGATAGTTTCATTGGTTTGTTTTGCCAAAAGGTCCATGTCAAGGAATAGATCATTCCAATCTTACACAAACTCTTTCAGAGAAAACAGAGTACATATTCCATCATCACCATATAGCACATACGGAGCAACTTTAGGTACTTTCTTATTAATACTGGGAATAAGAGAAGGATGCCTGCTGTCACTGATATTTGTTTAATGTAGTCCTAGAAGTCTTGTCAAAAACTGAGATGAGGCCATGAACAGTGAATCATGCCTGTAATCTCAGCCCTTTGGGAGACTAAGGCAGGAGAATTGCTTGAGCCCAGGATTACAAGGCCAGCCTGGGCAACATCACTAAGACCTCATTACCACAAAAAAAAAAAAAAAAAAAAAAAAAAAAAAAAAAATTAAGCTGAGGAAAATGTCAACAGGTATAAAGATCAAAAGGGAAGAGTCCAAATTATAATTATTTGTAGATAATTTGATAATTTACATAGAAAACCTCAATAGAATCAAAACTCTTAAGATGAGAAAAATTGCCATGTTTCCAAGTATATCAACACATCAAAATCATTTACAATTCTATATATGCACAATAAACAAGTAGGTCAAACATAGAAAATAAAATATTAATAGCTCCAGCAAAATCTATTACCTCTTTAGGAAATAACATAGCAAAAACAGAACAACCCCTTAAAAATGGGAATTTAAGACTCTATTACAGATATACAAGGAAAATAGAATATAATCTTCATGTATGGAATGACCTAATACTCTAAAGATGACATTTTTTCTAAAATTAATTTGTAAATGGGATGCAATTTTAACTAAATTCCAATGGCATTATTTGGGAAAGGAAAACTGATTTCAAAGCTTTTATTTATTTAAAAAAAAAATACACACTAGGAGCCAAGAATTTTGACAAAGAACAAAGAAGGAGAGGGTCCCACAAAATTTTAAGATATTTTACAAAACCTCTGTGACACCAGTGGTGCAAAACTTACACAGGAGCAGAGATATAAGCTAATGGAACTAAATACAAGTCCAGAAACATGCTTTTGGTATGATAGAGGTAGTACTACAAATTAGAAGAAAAAAAGGATGAATTCTCAAATAATTGTTTGGAGGCACTACATGGAAAAAATAAAGATGAATTCTGTATCCCATCAAGTGCAAGTGACAGATACGCTTCACCGTGGGATTCCAGCTACTGGGCACATAAAAGGATTATACTCCTTAGCCTCCTTGCGGTGGGATGGGACCACATTACTAGTTCTGGACTATGACTTGTGCTTGGTTCTGGGCTGGAACATTTCATTGCTTGTGCAAAACCCTTAGAAATGTTTTTTTCAACCAACATGACAACAGAAAGAATTCAAGATCACAGCTTCTCTGGAGGTCTGTGAAACTGGGTCACTGCCATGCACAGAGGGAGGACCTCTGTCAAACCATAATTGATATGTAGCATAAGCAAGAAATAAATTTAAGCCGTCTTATGAGACTAAACGATGCAGGACCTATTATCAAAGTATAATTTTGCTTATTATTTCTGATGCAGACCATGCATAAAATTATACTTTGAATCTATCAAAGACTTCAATATGAAATGTGAAACTAATTGAACAAAATACATAGGAGAATATTTTGACCATCATAATGTGGGGAAGAACATCTCAAATAACACCAAAAAAGCATAAATCATAACAGGCAAAGCTGATAGGTTTGATTACATTGAAATTAAATAATTATATTAAATGAGAAACAGAAAGTGTTTGCAACATACAAAACTAAGGAAAGATTTATAGGTGGTTCAGAGAAGAAATTCTTTTAAATCAACATGAAAAAGATAAGAAATCCAGTAGAAATGCAGGCATGGAAATAAGTTGGCTATTAATAGAAGGGGAAATCTGGGTAGCCGACAGCATATAAAGATATATCCAATCTTACTAGTAATCAATGAAATATCAATGTAAAATGATACCAACTTATACCTACCAAAAATGGCAGAAATTAGAAATTCTGGTTATATTAAGTGCTGATAAAAACATGGGGACTATGAACCCTTATTTACAGTGGGCAAAATTGTTAATTGGTGCAACCATTGTGAAGCAAAATCTGGCTGTATTATAAGAATACCTATATTCTAACCCCAGTAGTCCCACTTGTAAGTATTTGTTCTGACTGTGATCCCCAGGAGACTTGTAGGACAGCCATGACAGAACTATTTGTGAGAGCGGGAAGCTAGCCACCACCTGGATAGCCATTGTTGGTGAACTGACACTTGGAATGTGATAGCCCTATCAAGTAAACTAAAACTGCCACCCACAACCTGGCATTAAAATCTGTTAACAGAGGACAACATCATGTGCTTAGGAACATTGTGACCACTGTGGAGTTTCTCATTCTGTATTCTCACCTAAAGCAAACTATTCATTTTAATGAGCTCTGGCCAAGTCTCCAATGTCCAGTTCTCCCACTAACCTACCTAGTTCAAACCCTGGTCTCATCCTTACTTAATGAGATAAATCGCATCTATTTGTTTTACATTCTTATTTCAAAGAAGACTGTTGATCTGACTGAACAGTTCACCCTCCAAATACCCCAGTAGACTATGACACCCTCTGCTGGTTTTACAGGGGCATCATGACCACTAGCGTGGCTAAGAGTGACAGGTCTCAGTCATCCATGACTTCATTGAAGGCCACTGGTTTGTGTCTGCTCTACACCAGCCTACTCTGGAAGCATTAAGCCATAGAAAAATATCTGGACAGAGACATTTCAAAATCTTAACTTTGGTTACCTCTAGAAGAGGAGAGTGAAGTAGGGGGAAAAGGGGTTAGAAAGCTTCACATTTACTTTCCGTACTTCTTCTGATAGTTTGAAAAAAAATTTTTTAATGAGCGTATATTTTTGTACTACTAGATTACTTAAAAATAAGTGATTTTTAAAACAAAATAAATCATTTGAACAACACTTTCTATATTGCCTTTCATGCATTACCTCCTTAAAGCCCATGAATTTGAAATAAGAATGTAAAACAATATAGTAATATAGAAAGTGCTCCTATCCTGTGAAGCTTTTTTTATATCTAATTGCCAGAGAACTGTAATTTTTATCTGTTATTTTGCACTCTGTGCCAGGCTGTGTGTTAAACATTTTCTATACATCCATATTTAATCTTCACAACATTCCTAAGATGTTGGGGCTATTGTTACCACCATTTTACACCCTAAGGAATTGAAACTTAGGGATGTGAAGTGAGTGAAGTGTCTAGGGTCCCACAGCAATAAGTGGCCAATTAGGGATGTGCGATCAAGACAGAGAGAGGAAGAAACTTGTGCAAAGTCAAGAAAATGATAGATAGGGGTCAAACCCAGGTCTTCAGATTTCCATTACCCATGCTAAGGAGAAACTGACTGTCTGTGAGTACCTTAGGCTTGTCACTTCAGGGTCCTCTGATGTTCGGTCCTCATGTATGAACCAACCACATCTGTAGAATTTGGAGGAAGAAAGAGTCAGAATGTTCCTATTCTGAATGTTCAGAACGTCCTATAATGACCTTAATTTGACATTTAAACTAAAGAAGCTACTTACGCAGAAGGTCAACTCCAGTAGAAGACTTTGTGGAGATTGAACAGAAAGAGCCTTGAAATTAAACCAAACTTCGATTCCCAAATTCTGCCACACATAACACATCCACTAGTGTATGCTCTCAGGTAATTCACTTAACTTCTCTGATCCTCAGTTTCTGTATTGCCTTAAAAAGACGCAATACCTAAGAACTTTACATAAAAGTGACTTTGCAAAAGCCTTTATGAAAGCCTTTATGACAGTACCTCACTTATAATGAGTATTCAGTAAATACTCACGTGATATATTCTTGGCGTGGAAAGTCAAACTGGAGACCAGGGTGGGTGCAGGTTATCCTGGCATTGTAGGGCATGATCTCCTAAAGGGCTTTTCAAACCACATGCAGACCACAAATCCTGAAGTGCCCTTCCCTGTGCAGTCAGTCTACACATTTACTGACTACCCACATCTCTTCTCATTGAGTATTATTGCCTGTAACAGAAAGATTAATGGTCCCCCAAATGCTCACATCCTGATCCGTGAACATGTTAGCTTACATGGCAAAAGAGATTTTACAGGTGTGATCTGGGTTAAGGGCCTTGAAATGGGAGATTAGCATTATCTCAGTGGGTCCAATCAAATCACCTGAGTCCTTAAAAGTGGAGACCCTTCCCCAGCTGTGATCAGGGAGAGACATGAAGATGGAAGAAGGGTTAGAAAGAAGTGATATTGCTGGTTTTGAAGATGGCAGAAGTGGAAATACAGGCCAAGGGATGCAGTAGCCTCTAGAAACTGGAAACAACACGGCCACTGATTCTCCTCTATAGCTCTCAGGAAGGAACACAGCACTTCCAACATATTGATTTTAACCCAGTGAGACCCACACCAGACTTCTGACCTGCAGAATTAATTGTGAGGCAATGAATTTGTCTTGTTTTGAGCCATCGGACTTGTGGTAATACGTTACAGCAGCTGCGGAAAACTAATCCACTGCCCCTGACAAGCCATTGTCACCAAAGGGCATATGTGGTGTCTTTCTGACATTTTAGGTTAGAAAATAAAATCAGATTGAGAACCATGGATTAAGAGGAGTGAGAACAGAATCTTGTGGGGACTATATAGATATAAGACAGAGTTTATTCAGATGAATTCTAACAGACTCCAACAGGCCTATGTGAGTGACAGCTGGCTGGGCTCCAAGGGTGATGGGAGCCAGGTGGGTGGTGTGAGGAGGAGCGGGTGTGTGGTGTGAGGAGTGGGTGTGTGGTGTGAGGAGTGGGTGTGTAGTGTGAGGAGGAGCAGGTGTGTGGTGTCAAGAGTGGATGTGTGGTGTGAGGAGGAGTGGGTGTGTGATGTGAGGAGTGGGTGTGGGTGTGAGAAGTGGGTGTGTAGTGTGAGGAGTGGGTGTGTGGTGTGAGAAGTGGGTGTGTAGTGTGAGGAGGATAGGGTGTGTAGTGTAAGGAGCAGGTGTGTAGTGTGAGGAGTGGGTGTGTTGTGTCAGGAGCAGGTGTGTGGTGTGAGGAGTCGGTGTGTAGTGTGAGGAGGAGCAGGTGTGTGGTGTGAGGACTGGGTGTGTGATGTGAGGAGGAGCAGGTGTGTGGTGTCAAGAGTGGGTGTGTGGTGTAAGGAGGAGTGGGTGTGTGGTGTGAGGAGTGGGTATGTGGTGTGAGGGTTTGTAGTGTGAGGAGGAGTGGGTGTGGTGTGAGGAGGAGTGGGTGTGTGGTGCGAGGAGCAGGTGTGTGATGTGAGGAGTGGACATGTGGTATGAGGAGCGGGTGTGTGGTGTGAGGAGCGGGTGTGTGGTGTGAGGAGTGGGTGTGTGGTGTGAGGAGCAGCTGTGTCATGTGAGGAGCGGGTGTGTGGTGTCAGGACCAGGGTACA
Source organism: Rhinopithecus roxellana (assembly GCF_007565055.1). NCBI lineage: Eukaryota > Metazoa > Chordata > Mammalia > Primates > Cercopithecidae > Rhinopithecus > Rhinopithecus roxellana. The sequence goes on along the minus strand of NC_044563.1, from coordinate 118,980,679 downwards.
TGATGCGAGGAGTGGGTATGTGGTGTGAGGGCGGGTGTGTGGTGTGAGGAGTGGATGTGTGGTGTGAGGACTGGGTATGTGGTGTGAGGAGGAGCAGCTGTGTCGTGTGAGGAGGAATGGTTGTGTGATGTGAGAAGGAGTGGGTGTGTGGTGTGAAGGAGTAGAGGCACTTGACTGGGCTTCCAAGAAATTTGACAGTGAGGAAAAGTAAACAGGACAGTAACTCAAGTCGTTAGCAGAGTAGAAAGAAGTCTTGTTTGGTTTTATTTTGTTTTACCAGAGAAACCATGTAGGCAAACAGGAAGCAGCCAGTGAGGGAAAGGAAAGAGAGGCGGAACGTGTATGGAGAATAGTTCTGGTGTGGAGATACAGAGAGAGCCCCATGGACACACTAAGAAATTGAATACTTTGGTGGTAAAAATGAGAGAAAATGAGGGCATTTACTTGAAGTGGGAAGTAATATCTTGCTATAGCTAGACATTGTTAGAAAATCAAGAATGGAGAAGATTTAGAAAAGACAGTGCCTCAGGAAAAATGAAAAAGGAGGCATTCCAGCCACACAACTGGATTGATTTAGTAGAAAAGAGAGTTTTGGCAAAATTCACTTAGCAGCTTCCTGCCTCTAGACCACAGAGTGGCCTGGAATGGAAATGTTAACTATTCTGCCATCTGTTCTCGTGGGTCTCTGTCAAACTGGTTTCCAGACAGTCGTTGACTCTGAATGGGTCATTTTCTCCATTCTCTCTTATCCTCAACACCCTCTGGTTGGGAGGAGAATAGATACAGGGGCAGAAATGGAAATGCTTGGGGCTAATCAACACCATAAGGATGAGCTCTTCCATGCTCACTCTAGCTACTCTCTCACTTGCCCGGACCATCACAGCTGCTCAGCAGGCCTTTTAATCAGCCTCATCTGTGGGGTGAATTCACTACCACAGTTTCGATCTCCACTTCCTTCAGCTCCAGCCTTAGCCTTGATTCCATCTGTCATCCTCAAGAGAACTCTTTGACTCTCAAGACGACTTTTTTTTTTTTTTTTGAGATGGAGTTTCGCTCTTGTTGCCCAGGCTGGAGTGCAATGGGAGGATCTCGGCTCACTGCAACTTCCGCCTCCTGGGTTCCAGCAATTCTCCTGCCTCGGCCTCCCAAGTAGCTGGGATTACAGGCATGTGCCACTATGCCCAGCTAATTTCGTATTTTTAGCAGAGATGAGGTTTCTCCATGTTGGTCAGGCTGGTCTCGAACTCCCAACCTCAGGTAATCCGCCTGCCTCAGCCTCCCAAAGCGCTGGGATTGCAGGCATGAGCCACTGTGCCCAGCCTCAAGGCAACTTTCATTTTATTCATGTGTATCTGTGATGCGATTGGGTGCTCCTTGGAGATGTGTGGTGTGATGACTCAGGTTCCCTCCTGTCTTCCTTAACCTCATTTCTTCGCCATCCATCCCCACACCAAGAGGAAGATCCATGACCAGCCACTAGGGCCAGGTCATCACGACCTTTCACTTAAAACTCTTACTCCACCTTTTAATTGCTCTTCTTATTTATCACCTCTCTTCAGTCCAGTCTATCCTAGTTACTGTGGCCCTGTTAGTTTCATTAAGTCAGCATAGATTGTTACATGGCTCAGAAACCAATGATGTCTGCTCATTGCTGGCCTTTTGGTGTTTAATTCCTGCCCCTCCACTATCTGGTTCTAGCCTACCATTCCAATCTGCTTCTCCTTATATACTCTATGCTGATTCCCCCAGAGCCTGGTTATTCTTCACTTACAATCCAAGATATCTTATCACAATATCTTTGCTTTTTACTTCCTCTAATCCCACTCTCACTTAACTTAATTTCAATGCCAAAATTCAATCCTTCTTTCAACGTTTATCTCAATGGCCACTTCCCCTATGAAGACTTTGTGGATCTCCCCAAAAGAATGTGATTGTTCCTTTTTTTAAATCCTAAAACGTGGCTCTTCTCTTGTTGTATATTCTCCATCCTCTCTCACAATAGAGGTTCTCAACTCATCCTCACTGTTACCTGGGATGCTTTCTAAACTTGTGTATGCCTGGGCCCCACCCCAGAGATTCTGATTCAGTAGCTGGAGTGGAGCTGTCTCAGTCCATTCTGGCTGCCAAACAAGACATCATAGACTAAGTGGCTTATGAACAACAGAAATATATTTATTTCTCACAGTTCTGGAGGATGGGAGTCAGATCAGCATGCTAACATGGTTAGGTTCTGGTGAGGGCCCTCTTCTGGGTTGCAGACTGCTGACTTTTCATTGAATCCTCACTTGGTGGAAAGACGGCAAGAGAGTTCTCTGGGCTCTCTTTTGTAAAAGCACTAATTCCACTCATAAGGCCTCACCTCCTTAAGGCCCTGCCTCCTAATACTGTCACACTGGGAGTTAGGATTTCGACATGTAAATTTGGGGTTGGGGGACACAACATTTAGTCCATAAAAGGAGCCTACTTGTATTTTTAATATAGATTCTGATGTAGTGCCAAGACTGAGAATAATCACTTTTTTAAAAGTTTTTCCTCACTGAGAGAACAAAGGGGATTCCTAGGAAGAGTCAAAGAAAAGGTAAATTTGAATCGTATCTCTGAATCTGTTTTCTTCTTTAAAATGAGGATAATAACTCCTACTTCTCTGGGTTGTTATGAAGTTTAAGGAAGGTAATAGATACTGAATATCTAAGACTTAGCACAGTGATTAATCCATAATGACTTGTGAGTTCTGAGTGTATACATGTATACTCTGTGCAAAGGATGTGAGTCACATAAATCATATGTTCCCTGGCTGAACTTGAACACTCGCTACTAAAGGAAGCTCCATGGAAGTTACTTCACTTGGTGTCTTAACTTAGAAGCACTTCTCTTTCTGGAAAGGAAGAACGTTTCAGCATTGCTAACTCATTCACAGAACGGACACATGAACTAACATGGCTATAATTTCACCATATTCATAATACAAACAGGACACCACAGTGAAGGGTTTACACAGACTTTTTCCATATATGATCTCATCTAATCCCCTTGATTCCCTATGAGGGAGATGTTAATGCACTAGTGTTACAGGTGTGGAAATCGAACCTCAGAAGAACTTAGATTTGCCAAAAGTTGCATAAGTGGGAAGTGGCAGGACCACAATTTGAACCCAGTAAGTTTAATTTCAACCCAAATGCTCTTCACCTTTCACCACAACTGGCCCCAACAATTATTCTGTTAACTTGATCAGGGTATATGGACATCCATTCTGATCATGAGAGTTCAGAAAGGCATGAAGCTGAGAACATTTTGCCTTGGCTTATGTGAATCAAATGAGCCATGGCTTCACTGGGTATACTTCTGTACTCAGTGGACGCTGTTCCTTCTACTGGATCACATTCCCCATTGGCAACTCTTACTCATCATTCAAGATTCAGGCACATGTGCTCACCCCAGCTGGTTCAACTCATCCTTTATTTTATAACTAAAAAACAAATAGACTATATCTATGTAATCAGTGTCATCTCCTCAGGCCTATAAAGCAAAACTGAGCTATAAAAATACACCTGCTATGTGGCTGTAGAACACGCATCTATATCATTGTCCTTATGAGAATATCCTTATCCTTATGAGAACAGACTGCTGCCGAAGGGGCAGGAGGGAGGCTAGTATTAGAGAGGCAGAAAAATCCTACATTCCCTTGTGTGATTTCTGTGCAAACTAAATTTCTTTCATCTTCTTAACTTGCCTTGAAACTCATGTTATAATGAACAACACTTTCATTTTACAAAATTTTTTTGCTTGTTTGTTGTTTTTTCTAGCAAGATATCTACTCAGCAGGCAAACAACTTGTTCACACTGAAGTGTAAATGACCGATTTGATTATTGGGGGAGACAGCCTGAGAGAACTCTCAGTCCTAGGGACCAGAAGCAGGTGAGGCACAGACACCATGGAGGTAGACAGTGATCAAGTGTGGAGAAAGGATTCAGAAGGCACAAGCTGGAGCCCTGAAAGCAAATGCAGTATAGCCCTCTCCACCACTGCACCAGGGCCGGGCCTGCTGCGGGGATCCAGACTCAACAGTTCAATTTTTTAACATAGCATTTATCCAAACACCAAAAACTAAGTTTACTGAAGTTTTAGATTCTCAACTAAATCACTTGCTGTTATGTTCAGAAGAAAGTACATTTATAAACCTTGAAAGCAAGCCATTGCATCACAATAACTCAACATAGAGTTAGATCAATGTTAAGGCATTTTCGTGAAGGAAAAAGGTTTTTTCACTAAAGACCTAATGCAAAGAAAGCCACATTAAGCCATGCACTCAAGGAGGATGAACATGACCATGATCTCTGAACAATTTGGCAGGAAACTGCCACATTTACATTAATACAAAGAATTGGTTGCTACATCTCTGCATGTCTACATTCTACCTCTTCACGACCTGGTTCAAATTCCACCTCCCTCATGAAGCCTTCCTTTATTTCACTCCCTCCTCACCACTGCTCTTTCCTCCAAACACCCGCAGCATTTTATCCAAACCTCTATTAATTTATCTCCAATACTCTAGCACCCATCACAGCATGTGGCATGTAGTAGATGACAGAAAATGTTTATTGAATGAATGCAGGAATATACATCATTAACATTAATCTGCTGTCCAGCTTGTTCTAACCCAAGACACATTTCTTTGGATCATTTTCAAAGTTCCTAAGTGACCCCAGGAAAGATCTGAACTCCTTATAATAACATCTCAAATACACTCTTTATATATTAGTACATGTTATATATCATACTTGCAGACATATGCATTTATACACAAGAATACCTGCCTTTACCAAATATGTATGCATATATGTAAATGAATATTCACAAAACTGTGTATGGTAACAAACTACATGCATGTGGAGTCAGAGTAAGTGGGAGCGGGTTACGTGATTTGAAAAGCGTGCCCAGGGGCCTCTGACCAACAGTCCCCTGTGTAGCCATATTGTCTGGAAATCTCTCAGTGTCTTACTCCTTGAAGATGTACAACATCTCATTCTCCCTCTCCCTTGTCTTCTCCCCGTGAATATAAGCCAAAGTATCCAGCTGTTGCAGGCCTAGAGCTGCTGCTCCACTATGGGCCAGCCAGAGACTCAAGTGGGAGATTACCATGCAGAGCCTGTAGTAGCTCCCACCTCAGTCTCTCTAAACATACCCTCTGGGGTTGAATCCTGGCCCCTCCACAACCTAAGCATGTGACTTAAACAGGTCATCTAAATGTCTCTGGATTTGATTTCATCTGTAAAATGCAGATAGTAAGAGCATCTCCCTCCCAAGGCTATGTGAAGATGGATTGGGGTAATACATGGAAGACAGTACAAATGTCTGGAGGATCATATATTTTTAGCAAATGTTTATTATTTTCATCATCAGTATTGCTCTCTTTATATTTTCCCTGGAAAGTCTAGCTTACAAACTAGGGATTTTCTAATACATTGATACCAAACCACATCCTCCAGAAGCAGCTCAAGGCCCCCATACAAAGCCTGCTTTGTAATAACCCAGTCAGTCACTCATTCTCTCCACATACAGTGAGGGAGGATAAGTACAGAGATTCTCTAGTTGGGCTCCTTGGTCCCAACATATCTACCACAAGCCTCAAAATATTCCCCTGCACAAGTTAATTCAACCTCAACATCTTACATGGCCAGAAAATGTATCCACATAACTTCAGGATTAGTCCCCTCTTCCTTTTTCTCGACCAATTTTGTAAAAGGAAATAACTAAAACACCCAAAAGCAAAGAGTAGAAAGTTGGAGTTTTGAAAGACTGTTGAAAGACTCCCCCATTTTGGGGTACTAAATCACATCATAAAATTTCAAAACTGTCAGAGTGTAATTAACCTATGTTGCTTCACATTCCTGATACAGCAATTGTTTAAGACATGGCTTTAAAGAGGACTGCAAGAGAGCTGTGACACATGATGCTGTGAACGTCAAGGTGCTCGCCAGGGAAGGGCCCTACCCAGAGGGGCAGAAAGAAAGCCAGGAGGGGTAGAATTTGAAGAGAATATCATGTTCTCCCTGAAGACGCTTCCATTTCTGCTCTTACTCCATGTGCAGATTTCCAAGGCCTTTCCTGTATCTTCTAAAGAGGAAAATACAAAAATTGTTCAGGTAAATGAACTATCAGTTAGGTGATGGTTGATTTGCTGATTATTAGGAAATAGTGTGGGTTGTTTTCTCTTGCTAATTAAAACAGCCTGAAAGAAATTATTTGGGTGATTAGTTTGAGGTTGAACACCTCCTTTTAGTGATTTGGAGGGTTCCAAGCTGGTAAGGACTAGGCCTTTTAAAAGCTGGACGTGAAAACAAGCTGAATTCTTTAAAGACTGGGAAAATACTGCTGTAGAGTTACCTCTAGCTGGGAAACTTTTGTAGAAGAAATGATTTTATTTATAAAATGATATTATTTTCTTTCTCATTTACCTAAGGTTTTTCCTTCCAGGATATCTGCAATCAAGTTACTATATGTCTGATGCTTCCACACAGGCATTTTCTTTGCTGCCAAAAATTCTAGATATAGAAAATAATGTGAGGATGGCAGATTATAATGAACTAGAAGTCAGTACATAGTATAATCATATTTCCCAGCACCAGATTACGAACTGTTGATAAACTCTTGGAAGCATTATAAAACCAGAACCAATAGTTTTTTTCCATTGTTTCACAACGTGAAAGTGAAGCCGAATTTTTAAGAAACACAAGGGAATTCTGCCACAAATCTCTCATGCACAGTTTTCTTAGCATTACAGTTTGGGGAAAATATTATTATTATTATTATTATTATTATTATTATTAAGAGGTTATCTTTTACAATGGTAATTGTAACCCCCGGGTTAATGTAAAATTCATTGAGTGCTTATTCTATGCAAGGCAACTGCTACATGTTTCACAAATATCTCATTTAATCCTCACAAGAACCTTATTGGAGCATTATTATTTTCATTTCAGAGACAAAAATATCTTAAATCAGATAAATAATGTGTCCAAGTGCTCACAGTTAATTCATGGCAGAGTTAAGATTTGAACCCAAGCCTATCTAATTCCAAAGTGTGTGATCTGGTCAGTGTCACCTACTGCTGTGGTCAGCGTGTGTCCCTTGAATTTATGTGTTAAAGACTGAGTAGCCCGTGTGACAGTGAGTCCTTTAAGAAGTACTTAGGTCATTAAGAAAGATTAATGACACTCTGGTGGGACTGGGTTAATTCTTGCTGGAGTGGGTTCTGGCTCTTGCAGAACTAGATTAGCTATTAACAGAATGGGTATTATAAGGAGGGGCTGCCCTTTGTGTTTTGCCCCTTTTCACATATGCTTGCTCCCCTTTCATTTCTCTGCCATGTTATGACACAGCACAAGGCCATCTCAGAAGCCAACCAGATGCAGCCACCTGATCTTGGACTTCCCAGACTCCAGAATTGCAAGAGAAAATAAGCCCCTTTTATGTCTAAGTTACCCAGCTTCACATATTCTGTTATAGCAACAGAAAATGGACTAAGACCCTGACAAGGTGCTAGGTGTTCACAGGCAGCATGAGGTCTAGTTAGGTTACAGTTCACTATGTATGAAGAAACTTTTAAGCCAAACTTAAAATAGATAATTTTTAGGCTAAACTTTTTGGATTTTGACTAAACTTAATTTAACACTTCCAAAGAGTTACTTTGGTGAATAAAATGCTAATATCAATGATATTGCTGTTCCCCAAAAAGATATTTGGAATTATTTTGAAATTATCAGTTCTTATTTGAGAGGCAACATGGTGAGTTAAAATCTGAATCATCACTTGGAAAATTCCTTAATTCTCTGTACTTCCATTTGTTCACAAGAATAATTAAGCCTTTTCTACAGTAATGAAGAGGATAAAAAAGAGGGACTGCATTGATGCAACAAATACCTCAAGAGAAGTCAATTAATGTTAGTTCTAAGTTTTTTATAAAAACAAGAAGACAGTCTCCTGACTGTAGAGTAGCACTTTACCTGTGTGATGTGATCCTCATCCCTGATATGGCACTTTTTTAATGCATAACCGTTAACTGGAGCACTGAGTGGAGAAACTGTTCTTTCTAAAAAGCATTGTTCTCTCAAAGCCAGCCTACGAATTAGTTTGTGTTATTGTTCGGGTGGCTCCCAGGTTATTAGACCTCTGTAGTAACTTAGAAAGGGTTGCAAAATGACCAGAGAACTGGAAGTACTTTCACAGCAAGACCCTTATGTGCTTGTCTTTGTCCAGGACTACCTGGAAAAGTTCTACCAATTACCAAGCAACCAGTATCAGTCTACAAGGAAGAATGGCACTAGTATGATTGTTGAAAAGCTTAAAGAAATGCAACGATTTTTTGGGTTGAATGTGACGGGGAAGCCAAATGAGGAAACTCTGGACATGATGAAAAAGCCTCGCTGTGGAGTGCCTGACACTGGTGATTTTATGTTAACCCCAGGAAACCCCAAGTGGAAACACACTAATTTGACCTACAGGTGATATTTCTAGGGTTTCAGGATACGCTCATTCATCCAGTATGGACTGGGCTTTTATATGACAGACACTGTTCTTGGGATACACTAGGAACAAGTAGATAAATATCCCTGCCTTTGTAGAGTATGAATAATGAATGAATATGGGAATGAAAATGTTGAGATACCATGGATTCTTTCCACTCCAAAGCTTCCCGTTTTAGTCTTCCTTCTCCAACAATCTAAAGAGGACTACAGCAATGTTAGGCTGTCTCTCTAAGCACTTACTTTAGGACCCAACAAAGGCTTAATCATTACTGGAGAGAGTCAAGTCCCTCCTTTCATACATTTTAATAATAATAATACTATCTAATACTGTGGAATATTACTATTTTACAAGTAATGAACTAAATGCTTTATATGTATTTAATCCCCACAGCAGCCCTATGAGAGGGATATTATATTAGTATCCTCATTTTATGAATAAGAAACTGAGGTTTAAAGACATGTATTAACTTGTTCAGAACCCACATCTGTCCTCCACCCTGAGACCTGCACTCCCTCCTTATCCTCTCCAGTGAGAGCACACCATGATGCAACTCACTTCAAAACAGAACAACTCATCCATTGATGGACTACTGTTCTAAATAAAATTTAACTCTTCATACATCCTCTCATTTTGAAGGATTCTAAACTATACACCGCAGCTGTCAGAGACTGATGTAGAAGGAGCTATTAAGAAAGCCTTTGAAGTCTGGAGTAAGGTGTCACCTCTCACCTTCACCAGGATTTCACAGGGAGAGGCAGATATCAACATTGCTTTTTTCCAAAGAGGTAGGTGCAAAGCAGTCACGCTCAGTTTTGCTTTCTTTGGCTAACCTGAAACTTGGCAAGGATCTAATACAAATGTTCTGGTTTCAGATCATGGTGACAATTCTCCATTTGATGGACCCAATGGAATCCTTGCTCATGCCTTTCAGCCAGGCCAAGGCATTGGAGGAGATGCTCATTTTGATGCCGAAGAAACATGGACCACAAACTCCACAAGTAAGTTAATCAAGATTATGTCCACACACAGCTTCTGAATTAACCTTTTACAGATTAGAATACACACACACACACACACACACACACACACACACACGCAATAAAGGTAACATCATATTTCAAACTCACAAAAAATGATCATTTGAAATTGTTGCTACCTCACTATACTAATTCAATTTGGCTTTAGAAAAAAAAAAGAAAGAAAGAAAAAGACATGCTGAATCTGATTACTGACCTTACTTCTTAGGGCAGAGATCAGAAAACTACAGACTATGGCCAAATCCTGCCTGGCCCCTGTCTGTATAAATAAAATTTTATTGAAACAGGGCCACATTTATTTGTTTATATATCATCCATGGCTGCTTTCACTCTACAATGGCAAGCTGAGTAATTGCGACATAGATCATTTGGCTCACAAAGCCTAAATTATTTACTACCTGGTTCTTTACAGATCCTGCTTTAGGATATATCTTTATTTTAATATTCCCAAATTTAGTGATGTTTGAAAAGAGCCTATTTTTCCATTTTTTGGAAATTCATTTAGAAATCAGTCTATTCAGAAAAGAGCAGCCACCTTCCCTCTCATCTAGTTAGTTCATCTTCTTGGAGCTTTTTTTCAGTGGTATGCTTCTGTGCAGCAAGTCACTCGTTTCAGGAGAAGGCTCCTATTAAGAAGGACTGGGCTGCATGAAGGGAAGAAATGAGGCTGAGTACAGGTATATCCAGACTGTGTGATACTTCCCAGAACATGGCGTAACAATATGCCAGAGAGCACTTTCAGAAAATAATCAGAAAGGCACCTTTTACCTTTGCTTGGCACCTGTTCCTCCTGCCATTTTCTCAACATGGGTATGTTACGAGGGTCTATTCTATCTAAGTCCACATGTTAGGAGCTGTGTGTAGCCAAAGATAGGTAATAACCCTCGGCTCCTCTACATTACTATTGCCCTCCTCACTAGTTCAGATGTTCATTACCTCTTACCTGAATGAATGATCTAGATTCCTAACTGGACTCTCCATCTCCAGTCTGTGCTCCCTCTAATTTTTCCTACCATTGCAGCAGGGTTTGTTTTTGGAAAGCCCATCTTGGATCACATCACTCTCATGCTTAAAAGTTTCAATGTTTACATATTCTGCACCAAATAAGGTCCAAATACCTCCCCTTGGTATTGAAGGCTCTTGGTGATTGTTCATCTTTCTCTTTCTTGGTTTGTCTTCTTATTTCACATATACCATTCACATTGGGCTAATACCCACATTGTACATTCACTGTTTCTAGGTCACACCCTATGCTTTTCATTTTCCTCACATTTGCTTGAATTGCTTCCTCTCCCTGAAATACTCTTCCCATGCCCCAAGCACCATCTTTTAAAATCTCTCTCATCTTAACATGCTATATATGTCAAAGGCCACCTTCTATCTTGCCTTGTGCTGGAAATGAGAACTTCCTCTGCAGAATTCTGACAGCTTTTGTATCTCCTTCTCTGTCATCACTCATTGTGTGCTTTCAAGTTGTTTGCACACATCTCTCCTCTTCTAGACTACATACTCCATGTAGAGCAGAGAACCACAACAAATTGCCCACAGTTCCTTTCACGGTATTCCAGGCATTCAAAGATATTTTTCTGAAATGCACTCATGAATGCATAATTTAAAAAGGATGTGATAAGAAACAATTCTTAGAGCATGGGTAGAATTTTAGCAGGCTAATTATCAACAGGAAGTTGAACATTGTAGTAAGAGCATGGATCTTGCCATTATACCTTGGTTTGACCCCAATCTGTCACTTACTAGTTGCAAGATGAAGTACAAGCTATTCAAAATCTATGGGCATCAGTCACTTTACTATAAAAATATTGCTAATAAAACTTCAGAACAATGTTATGAGGATTACATAACTTTAGATTGCCTAGTATGTGGTAGGTACTCTACAATTATGCTTTTTGAAAAAAGCAGGCATGTACAAAAACGCATCAGTGTGTTTGTGAGGCAGCATATAGACTGGCTGGACTGAAGGATTCACATCAAAAGGCAAGCACTCAAATATCTGCTGGAGACAAATGGAGGAGGTCTTGAATGCCAGACAAAAGAGGTTGGGCTTTATTTCATAAGAAGTGGGATCCTGGGAAGGTTTTAAGTTCCCAGTTGTGAACAGCACTATGCTTGTGGAAGTTAAAACATGTAGAAAGAGAGCAATAAGCGGTAGGATTTGTCTCTCTTCAGTAGAGAATTCCTACAGCATCTTAGAAAGCTCAGAAACAGAGAAGAGCTGGTGCTAAGGGGTGGGTGATGAGGGAGCCAACATGAGCCAGCCCTCCATCTGAGGCTGCTCCACTGATGGGCTGGCTTCTCTTCTAACTACTTGTTCACAAGGACTCAACTCATGAGACTGAGGGTCTGGGACACTGGAGATGGTGAATGTGGGAATGCAAGAGAAGAAGGGTTCCCAAAGTCATGATGACTCTGCCATCACTTCTCCAAATCTAAGATGCACATTTGTAAAATACGAGAATTGGAATAAATGCAACTTTTCTGGGTTCTAAGAGTTTATAAGAAGTCCGTACTCACCTAGTTCCCGACTATGACTACTATCTTGATTCTTCTCAATGTCCACTTTCTCAGGTATCTGAAAGAAAGATGAAAAAGACAGCCGTGGGAAGGGCTATTTCCCCGAGCAGTTTTGGCTTAGAGGTTGCATTCATTGAGATCATGTTTCTGCCACCCTGGGATCCACACTGAGCTGTTTACCACCCATGTTTGAATTTCAGATTACAACTTATTTCTTGTTGCTGCTCATGAATTTGGCCATTCTTTGGGGCTCGCTCACTCCTTTGACCCTGGTGCCTTGATGTATCCCAATTATGCTTTCAGGGAAACCAGCAACTACTCACTTCCACAAGATGACATCAATGGCATTCAGGCCATCTATGGTAAGGTCTTCTAAAGAGAGTTGTAGTACATGGTGGGACCTGGGAATAGGCGAACACTCCCAGGATCTGAATATCTCTTCCTTTGCACTACTGCAGTTTCCATAAAACTGAACTCTGAAATTCTCCAGTAATATAGCATTAACAAAGAAGGTGTGAGGGGCTGAGCCTCTATTGCTGCCCTAAAAGAAAAAAAAGTTTAAGAAGAAATGAACTACAGTTCTTCCCAGTTATTGTCTTTGGATGGTGGGAATTTTTTTTTTCTTCTTTTTTAGGCTTCCCAAATTACCAATTTTATTTATTTATTTATTTATTTATTTATTTTGACGGAGTCTTACTCTGTTGCCTAGGCTGGAGTACAGTGGCATGATCTTGGCTCACTGCAACCTCTGCCTCCCAAGTTCAAGTGATTCTCCTGCCTCAGCCTCTCGAGTAGCCGGGATTATAGATGCCTGCCACCACATTTGGCTAATTTTTATATTTTTAGTAGAGAAGGGATTTCACCACATTGACCAGGCTGGTCTTGAACTCCTGACCTCGAGTGACCTGCCCACCTCAGCCTCCCAAAATGCTGGGATTACAGGCAGGAGTCATTGCACCTGGCCCCAGTTTTAAATATTCTAAAAAGACATGACTATTCTTTTTCCTACAGCAATCCTGCTCCTAGATGTATCTATCAAAGAAATTCTCATATAGATCCATAAGGGAACATGTACAAATCATGCCAAAGATGTTCACGGAAGTCTTGTTTGTGGTGGTGGAAGTTGGAAGGCATCTGGGGGTCTATTAGGAGAAGACTATACAGAGAAACTGTGGTAGTTGCACACCATGAAGTGATGTGCAGCAGTCAGAAGCATGGTACTAGATGCACATGTGGCAACAGTACAGATGGGTCTTTAAAACTTCATACTTTGTGAAAACGAAATAGAATGAGATATATTGCACAATGTACTAATTAAATTACACAATATATAAGTCTATGTAAATTTAAAATGTGTATAAACAAAGCAAGGCATTTTCAAGAAGAAGAAGAGGAATGGTAGTAGAGCATGGAGAGAAAAAAGAAACTTTTTTAAGGCATTACTGATACATTTCAAGGATAAGTATAGGGGCCTTTTGCCATATTGCCTGGATAAGACCATTACATCTCTCTTCACGCTTGCCCTTCTGTTCCCTAGTTGGCTGTGAATAAAGACAAGAAACCAATAAGGGATTTACTGCTCTCTAAAAAAGCGTGGAATGGAATGGAATGGATTAGAATCAAATGGAATGGAATGCAATAGTGGATTGGAGTGAAATGTAATTGAATGGAGTGGAATGGAGTGGAGTGAAATTGGGGAAAGCCCTTTTCCCTCTCTGGTGGGACAGCACTATAAAATCAAGCAAGCATGCCAGGGTGCCACAACCAGGGAACTTTTTTGTGATTGTAGCTATTTCAGAAATGTTGAGCCTACCCTAACTGCCTCTATTCCCCAACTTCCTCCTGCCCACCCTAACAACACTCCCTTATTTTGTTCACCGGTGTTTTTATCTTAACTATTATTATAGCATTTCATTCCACAGTGAGAAAACACATGAAAATTCAATACTTACAGAAAAAATATTGCTAAAATTTGACTTAGATGCATGCTATAGGGTAAAAAACTAACATCGTTCTTTCCTGAAAGTGGATTTCGGTGAGGAGAGAGGCAATAGATACTGTGTAACCAAAAAAGCAGAAAGAGAAACTGAGAGGTCAGAGAAGAATTAGTTAGAATTAAAAGGGAAGGAAGGGGCATAGAATTCAAATTTCTTTACTTCACAGTTTGACCTGGAACTCACCCTGAAAACCATCATTACTCTTATTAAAGAAACAAAAACTTTAAAAGGATGAAATATACAGTTACTTTAATACTTTATGGGATAGTCTTGTAGCACTTACCCTCACATGAAGACCCTTCACCTTTCTGAGAAGTCTCTGATGTACTCAAGAGTCACACTGGACTTATGCTCATAAAAAAGACTCTTTTTTTTTTTTTTTTTTCAGGAACTTCAAGTAACCCTATCCAACCTACTGGACCAAGCACACCCAAATCCTGCGACCCCAGATTGACATTTGATGCTATCACCACACTCCGTGGAGAAATACTTTTCTTTAAAGACGAGTATAAAATTGAAATATTTCTTCCTTTGATTCCTCTTACTGATATACCTTAAAACTGGATTCAAATTAGGTCACACGTTAGTCACCTTTTCCTTGAATTCTACACTTGTGCTTCTCATCGAAATTTTTTATAGGCTCTGGGGCACCACTAGGATTATCATAGACCCTGAGCTTAACTTCATCATCTTCATCTTTTAAAGACTATTTGTACCATATTTATGTCTATACTGAATTTTTGCAATCGAGTATTTTCTGGGTAACTCAAAACATCCAGGAAAAAAAACAAAACACGAAAACATTCACAAACATTCAGATGCCTTTGGTGATGTAAACAGACATGGGCTACAGTTGCTTGGGAACCCCAGAGCTGAAACACTAAAGCACCATTCAGTTCCATCCAAAATCAGTCAAGTAAATGGAACCTGCGCTTAGCTAGCTGTGCAGCAAATCATCTAACTGAGCAAAATTTTTTATTTGTCCATTGGCTATTTTGTGAGTATGCAATCACAGGCTGAGTGTACGTGCTGCTGCTTTTATCAATATGTTCTCAGCATTTAGTGGGAGCAATAAGGAAAGATACTGCAAAGTAAGATTTTTCAATGTCCAAGGCAGGACAATGCCAAATGTAATCAAATAAGATCACTCCTCCCATAAACTCCTCTGAAAGCTGTGATGTACTCTCCAGATGGACAATATCACCGTAAAGCTTAGCCATATGCTGGTCACTGTGCTAGGAACTTTGCAGTAGTTAGATTGTTATATTCTCCCAGCAATCCTGCAAGGACCATCGCTAGCCTAAAAGTCACAGGAACTGCCTACTTAGACTGTTACGTGCAAGTGTGTGCATGTGTGTTCCCTTATGTCCCGTTAGGTACTTCTGGAGAAGGCATCCTCAGCTACAAAGAGTCGAAATGAATTTTATTTCTCTATTCTGGCCATCCCTTCCAACTGGCATACAGGCTGCTTATGAGGATTTTGACAGGGACCTCATTTTCCTATTCAAAGGTAACTTCCTAAAGTTTTCATCTTATGTTAATTCTGCCTGAAGGAAGGGGGCAGGACTTCTTTGTGATCCCTTCCAGGTTCATGGTGAGCTAATGACAGCATTAAGCTGGGCAGGCTTTTGCCAGAAGCCTAGGGTTGGGCCCCATCAGGACCACTAACTACTGCGTGAACCTGAGTGGGTTACTTGCTTTTCAGCCCTCGGTTTTCTCACCAACAAAATCAGACCACACTAGACTGTCGTTCGCATTCTTCCATCCTCATCCCAGATATAATTCTCTAAGACTCCTCAAGGCTGTAATTTGGTTTCTCTATAAAAGTCACACAAATTGTGGGGCCTTGAATGTCTTCCTCAGAAGTTTTAATTTTTTATAGGCGCTGGGGAACCGTTAAGCTTCTCACAGCCCCCCCGAACTTAACTTTATCATCTTCATCTTTTAAAGACTATTTGTTCCATTTTCATGTCTATGTGCAAGACCAAGAAGTGGTATATATATTATTTTGCAAAAATGGAAATGTCTTATTTAACATTTAACCTGAATCATTGACAGGCAACCAGTACTGGGCTGTGAGTGGCTATGACATTCAGCAAGGTTATCCCAGGGATATATCAAACTATGGCTTCCCCAGCAGTGTCCAAGCAATTGACGCAGCTGTTTTCTACAGAAGTAAAACATACTTCTTTGTAAATGACCAATTCTGGAGGTAATGTAAACTATTTTTTCAATTATAGGTTGAAATCTGTGTTTCTCTACACTGCTTACAAACCTTCAAGCATTTGAAGGTTTAAAACAATCTAGGTAGTCTCTAGTAGGTTTTACCGAGAATATATTGTTTTTACAGGATGATTGATGTTACCATGGCTTTTGAAATTTTTCATTTTTATAACATTAAAATCTCTATGCAATAGTATTGAGGATTCTGCATCATGAAACAGAAATCCTTAACAAAGCACTAGGGTGAGATACAAAGAAAGATTTAGGCTAATTCTCACTTATGAGTTCAATTCAGACATATGCAAGCAAATGTTATCCAGATAGCCTGCAGAATTTGGTTCCCAAGTTGAACCTATTATGTACATTTATATATATACACATGCAGAGGGAGTTATGCTATACACCAATTAAGTAAAAGCCTTGAAAATATAAGCTTACTTTGGGAAATAACAGTGTGTCAGCCATCAAGCCTGTTTTCGAATTAATGATACCCATATGTTTTATAAATGTGTACCCTTAGGTAGGGAAATTAACCATTCTTAATACTAGTAAACAAGGCATTGTGAGAACTGAATGAAGAAATATGTGTAAGGAGACTTTGTAAATTATACACAATTAAAAAATATTTTCGTTGTATTCTGTATTGGTGTTAAATCTGGTGACATTTTGTTTTTACCAGATATGATAACCAAAGACAATTCATGGAACCAGGTTATCCCAAAAGCATATCAGGTACCTTTCCAGGAATAGAGAATAAAGTTGATGCAGTTTTCCAGCAAGAACGTAAGTAGGAAAAAAAAAACTAATAAATGTGTTGTTTGTTTGTTTATTATAGAGGAGGCATGGTCTTACTATGCTGACCAGGCTAGTGTCAAACTCCTGGCCTCAAGCAATCCTCCCACCTCAGCTTCCCAGAGTTCTGGGATTACAGGCGTTAGCCACCGCAACTGGTGTTTAAATTTTTTAAATAGCATGTTTGCATTGGAATGTTATGTTGGAACAAGGGCAAGGTTTTCTAACTGAAGACATCTGAGATATTCTGTAAGCTAATTCAATAAATTATCTCTCTTTTTTTATAGACTTCTTCCTTTTCTTCAGTGGACCAAGATATTATGCATTTGATCTTATTGCTGAGAGAGTTACCAGAGTTGCAAGAGCCAATAAATGGCTTAACTGTAGATATAGCTGAAGCGAAATCAAATGTGGCTGTATCCATTTTCAGAATGTGGAAGGGAAGTTCAGCATGCATTTTCATTACATTGTGTCCCACCTATACTTTTCTCAATATTAAGTCATTGTTTCCCATCACTGTATCCATTCTGCCTGTCCTCAGTGAAAATATGTTTGGAATATTCCACTGTTTGCAGAGGCTTATTCAGTTCTTACACATTCCATCTTAAATTAGTGCATCCATCAAAGAGAAGGAAAGTAAGCCTTTTTGTCATCTCAATATTTACTATTTCAATACTTACATATCTGACTTCTAGAATTTATTGTTATATTACTTGCCTATCTGACTTCATACATCCCTTAGTCTCTTTAAATGTCCTATGTATATCTTCTACACGCAATTTAGAACTACACTTTGGTTAGAAGTAAGGGTTATAAACAATCTAGCAATACCCTTTGCCTTTACAGAAAGTGTGGTGCTGTTTACTACCCTTGGAAAGAAATGTGGATGATATATTTTGTGGGTTGAATTGTGTCCCCCATAAAAGATATGTTGAAGTTCTAACCCCAGGTACCTATGAATCTGCGCTTACCAGGGTCTTTGCAGATGTAATTAGTTAAGTTAAGGTGAGGTCACACTGAATTAGGGTGGGCCCTAAATCCTTTATGACTGTTGTTCTTTTAAGAAGAGAGACATAGCCACCTAGGGGAGGAGGCCATGTGAAGACAGAGGCGGAGATTCGAGTGACACATCTGCAAGCCAAGGAATTTCAAGGACTGTAAGCTACCAGTAGAAACTTGGAAGAGGCAAGGAAGGATTCCCTTCAAGCGTGACCTTCAAGCGTGAACCTGCTGACACCTGCAGAATTCGGACTTCTAGCCTCCAAAACTGTGAGGGAATAAATTTCCTTTGTTTTAAGCCACCAAATTTGCAGTACTTTGTTACAGCAACCCTAGACATGAGGTACTAAACACAGTACATCTGCCCTTACAAAAATGAATCAACACAGAATGCGGAAGTGGAACCCTTGCTAAGAACTACTGGGCATCTTCCCAGAATAGCAGACAAAAGAGAACCACCACTTCCTCTCTTGCCTCCTCCTCGCTCTCTCCTAGAGTTCAAACCCAAATGGGCCAGTTGGATCTGATGTTCCTCAGTTCTTTGCTTCTATTTCCTGGGGTACTCAGGAGGGCACACACTATAGATAACTGGGGTTTGCTGCATAAAATTCAATGTCTCATTAAGTTGCATTAAATTGAGCTTAGATGCATAAGTTTGCTAACTGATGGGTTTTTTTTGTTAAGAACTATAGGATTTATGGGACCATGTCTAGCTAGTCCAGATGTCAAAATCATTATAATGTTATATTTGCTGTTACTAGAATATAATATAGCTTATTATACAATAAATATGTGGACCGTAAAATGTATTTCTCACTAGTACCTCCTATTTTCTTTCTCTGTTGAAGTTTTTAAATCCCACAGATAACTAATTTGGCAACTTTATTCTTGTTCAAAAATTAAAATAATCTATTACATAAGTTCATATTAAAGATTTTTATTTTAAATGACTGATTTGTGATTTGCTTTTAATTTCTTAAAATATTACCACATAATTCATCTAAAGTATAAAAAGGAATAGCAAATTTTAGATGTATTTGCAGATATATAATTCCTGTGTCAGAATTATTATAATATTGATAATAAACTTTAGATATTGCTTCAGAGTATGTGAAATATTTTATAAATATTTGAGGTCCTCAAAAATTTCCTCAAGTGTGTTAACACATTATTCTCAACTTATTTTACAAAATAAGAAAACTGAAACAAGTATATACTCTCATTCCATTCCTTGATTTATTCAGCAAGAATTAACTGCCTACTATGAATTATGTTTCAGGGACTGTGCTAAGAAAAATGAGAGAGATGTATAAGCAATTCATCATATCAATGTAACAAGTACAAAAGGACCTATAAGAATTGAATATTCCATTTTTAATAGTAGAATCAATTTCAGACTATGATGTTTCCCAAAACTTTCTATAATATCAGTTATGAAAGTTTTAGGAAAATGCAGGCATGAAAATGAGAGTCTTATCTTCTCAGAACACCTGCTAGTTGTGCTAGGTATGACAGATTCTTGGCTCAAACCTCATCTATACATCTTTGAGATGAGAACTGATCTCATACTATTTTTTAACCACATTTGACAGAGTCACAGACAGTGAACTATAATATGAAGTGTAATAAAGAATTCAAAGAGTTATTCCTTTTAAAAAAATTATCGGCCGGGTGCGGTGGCTCAAGCCTGTAATCCCAGCACTTTGGGAGGCCGAGACGGGTGGATCACGAGGTCAGGAGATCAAGACCATCCTGGTCTACACGGTGAAACCCCGTCTCTACTAAAAAATACAAAAAACTAGCCAGGCGAAATGGCCGGCGCCTGTAGTCCCAGCTACTCGGGAGGCTGAGGCAGGAGAATGGCGTGAACCCGGGAGGCGGAGCTTGCAGTGAGCCGAGATCGCACCACTGCACTCCAGCCTGGGCGACAGAGCGAGACTCTGTCTCAAACAAACAAAAAAAAAAAATTATCTTGTTGACAACATGTAGTATTTTCCAGCTGTTACACTGATATTTTGAATGAGCACAAGAGATATAAAGACCTAAGCTTAGAATGTATTCATTTATTTTTTGTTTATTTATTTATTTTTGAGGCAGGGTCTTGCTCTGTCACCCAGTCTGGCGTACAGTGGTGAAATCACAGCTCACTGCAGCCTCAACCCCTGGCCTCAAGCAATGCTCCCACCTTAGCCTTTCAAGTAGCTGGGACTACAGGCACACACCACCACACTCAGTTATTTTCTTTTGTAAAGGTGGGGTCCCACTGCTTTCCCAGGCTTGTCTCAAACTCCTGGGCTCAAGTGATCCTCCTGCCTTAGTAGAGAGGGGGTTTCGCCATGTTGACCAGGCTGATCTCGAACTCCTGACCTCAGGTGATCCACCTCCCTCAGCCTCCCAAAGTACTGGGATTACAGGCTTGAGCCACCATGCCACCCTGCCTAAGCTAGAATTTAAACAATGAGGTCCCCATTTATCTTAGGCTGAGTTTCTTCAAAAGCAAAGCCTAAGTGAAGACATTGGTGCAATTATTTTTTTTAGGACACAGTCCCAGGAAGCAAGAGTGAGGTAGCAAGCAGAGTGAGGCAGGGAAGGAGGAAAAGCCAATACAATTATGTGTTACCAAGGTTTCTGCTATGGGCAATTGAAGCTCAATTCCACCAGCGGCCTCTGAGAAGCCCGCAGACCAACTTCCAGTTGTTCACATCTCCAGTGAGCAGGAGGCTGGAACATTCATCCTTCAGTTTCCATTCCCCATTGGATGAAGATGGTCCCTGAGAGTGTTAACTTCTTTACACTTCCAGGCTGTACTCTCATGCTGACCTGGCAGGCTTGATGGCATCTCAATGCTCTGGGCGGAAAGCAAAAACACACACAGCCTGTGTGTATTAGGGTGGTGCAAAATTAACCACAATTACTTTTGCACTTTGTCAGAGCAAAGTGAGTTACACAAACCAGTCCACGCCTTCTGCAACTAAATTAATGCTGTGGGTATGTGACAGAGGACATCAGAAGAATCTCCTACAGCTTTGTTCCTTGGAGATTTAAATGATGGCAAATTGGATGAGCTTTCTCTGGAGTAACTTACCAACCCCAGAAAAAAAAAATTTACAGATACCAACATTGGAGAAATCTCATTGTGGCAGGGCTGCTAATGACCTATCTTGACCTCCACTCTGCAATTCTTCTGCAACGAGACTCCAATTTCATTTGAGGTAGCAATGCATCCTATTTTGTAGCCTTGCTTACAGCTACGCTTACAGCTAGATATGGCCATGTGTTTATTTATAGCCAAAATGTCTGAGCAGAATGTTGTGTGGGGCTTCTGGAAAGAGATTGGAAAATTACTTTTTCTCTTCCATCCTCCTTCTTTCTGCCTGTAATGCAGATATAATGGCTAGAGGTTGAGAAAGCACCTGACTCATGAGGCATTGGACAGTGAGAGTGGTATAGCAAGGTAGATGCTGCCTACCCCTGATGATATGGAGCTGTCATATAAAACCTAGGCTTACAAATCTGGGTACTTTTTTTTCATGTGAGGCAAAAATAAATTTGTATTTAACTAAGCATCTGTTATTTTGGGTTTTTGTATTACATTCAACCAAATTTCATCCTGACTAATACATCACATGAAGGGTGTGGGAAGTGCCCCACCTCCCTGCAGTGAAGGTCATCAATTCACCAGCCCTGCCTATACACATGAGAGCTTCTA
Source organism: Rhinopithecus roxellana (assembly GCF_007565055.1). Taxonomy (NCBI): domain Eukaryota; kingdom Metazoa; phylum Chordata; class Mammalia; order Primates; family Cercopithecidae; genus Rhinopithecus; species Rhinopithecus roxellana. The sequence continues at coordinate 118,958,866 of NC_044563.1, read as the reverse complement.
GTCAGTCTGCTTTCTTGCCTCTCATTCTTAAGCAGACAACACAAAGTCACCAAATATTTTTGAAAAGATTGCAGTGTGAAAAACAGAGACCAAAAGAGAGACTTTGAGGAACTAGAGACACTTGTAGGAGCAAAAGAAAATGTCAAAATACACTAAAGCATACTTAACATTAAGTTTATTATTTTATAATAAACTTATAATATTAAGTTTATTAAGCATAATAAACATTAACCTTATTTAAAAATAAGAAGAGACTGGGTACGTTGGTTTGTGCCTGTAATCCCAACAGTTTTGGAGGCTGAGGCAGAAGGACTGCTTGAGGTTAGGCATTCAAGACCAGCCTGGGCAACATAGTGAGACCCTGTCCCTACAAAAAATAAAAATAAAAATATTAGCTGGGGTAATATAGTCCAGCTACTATAGGCATGCACCTATAGTCCCAGCTACTTGGGAGGCTGCGGCAGGAGGATCACTCAAACCCGGGAGTTTGAGGCTGCACTGAGTCATGATTGTGCCACCACACTCAAGCTTGGATGACAGAGTATGCCTTATTTTATTTATTTAAACAAAAAAAATATAAGAATTAAATATAAGAATATAATTTTGGATGGAAAATATGTCTTATTTATTTAATAATTTCTTATTTATTTAGTTATGAATTATGTACTATTAATTATTTAGTAATTTATTTAAATAAATAAATAAGACATATTTTACATCCAAAAACACTAATGAAATGCAAAAAAAAAAAAGGTTAAAAATGTCAAAGAATACTCAGAACTGGAATGAGTTCTTGGAAATTAAATATCATAGCTGAAATTAAACACTCAATAGGTGGGCTGGAAAGTTAAGTTGGTAGAAAATAGGATATATCAGAAGCATAAAGACTCAATTTAGGAGGTCCAATGGATATACATTTTGGAAAGAAAAAGATAAAATGAATGAGAAGAAATTATAAACAAAACTATATTAGAAAGTTACGTTAATTGAAGTTTCCATGACAAAAAGGCCCACTTACTGCCCAAAACTGTTAATACCAAAGACCTACATCAAGAGACATAATTATAAAATTTATAAATATCTAGGTAAACAGAAGATTTCCAAAACCTTTCAAAAGAAAAACATCAAGAATCAGAGTATAAAGCTTTTCAACAGCAGCACTAGAGTCTGGAAAATAATGGAATCTTCATTATTGTTCAAACTTCTCAGAGAAATTTATTTTAGGCTGAAATTCTGTACCCAGTCATACACTCAATCAAGTGTGAGGATGAAATAAAGGGCATTCTTAGGCATGAAAAAATCAGAATATTTATTTTCCTTATATTCTTTCTTAGAAAACTACTGAGAGATATGTTGCATCAAAACAAGGGAGTAAATCAAGACATAGCTAGAAATGAAACCCAGTAGCCAGAGATCTAACACAGAGACACAACACAAATTTTCTGGTTGATGAGAGGATGACAGTTCTACGACAGACCCAGACTGGAGAAGGCAAGCAAGGCGTCTCAGATGGATGAGTTCAAGGGAAAAAAAACTGCTGCTAGATTTCCTGTCATGTTTGGTTATTCTGAGAAGAGTTTAAGAGTTCTATGGAAGAATTTGGTAAAGAATTAGCATGTAAAAATCAATTCAACTATCAACTACAGAGGAAAAAGGCTATATAAGAAAGGAGATGTAAGGCTGGACATGGTGCCTCATGCCTGTAATCCCAGCACTTTGGGAGGCTGGAGGGGGGGGTGGATTACCTGAGGTCAGGAGTTCGAGACCAGCCTGGTTAACATGGTGAAACCCCGTCTCTACTAAAAATACAACAATTAGCCAGGCATGGTGGCACATGCCTGTAGTCCCAGCTACATGGGAGGCTGAGGCAGAATTGCTTGAACCCGGGAGGCAGAGGTCTCAGAGAGCCGAGATTGTGCCATTGCACTCTAGCCTGGGTGACAAAGTAAGACTCTGTCTCAAAAAAAAAAAAAGGAGATATAATCATAGCATACTACATGATTCTCTTGTGAATAATATTTTCATGGTCATAATTGTATGAACGCTGATTACTGGCTTAAACATTCCTATAACCAAATTAGGAAAGCGGAAGGAGTGTTGAGTCCTTCTCTTCCATAGGAAGATGTTAATAATAACATTTAACTTTGAAAACTCAAAAAATAGTAGCATAAGCATGTTATTTACAAATGTGGAGCTAAACATAAAGATAAAAAGTTATAAAAATAATTTAAAGAAGTTACCTTTGGGGAGCTGGACTTAAAGGAGTGAAAGATTGGGGCAGAGAGATGCTTTTTCATTATAACAAGATAGCACCATTTGACTTCCCATTTTTTGTTGACTATTATTTTTTAAAATTTTGTTCTGAAATATTTTAGAGTTTAAAAAACAAAAAAGAACAATACAGTGAGCATACTTGTACTTAGCATACTTGTACTTAATACCATTATAACACAAATCTTGATCATGCCTGCCTACTCCACTTCATCCCATCTCTCCAGAGACCAATTAAACTATTTAAACTATACACATATATTAAAACAGTGAATAATAATATTTTTGAAACAGGATTTATAATTTGGATGAGCTTTAAATGCAAAGAAAGTATGTATCTACGTACAGCCTATAAGTTCTACAGCTATGTCATGGACATTTTGTTTAGGATATGGACAAGGAAGATTTGGAAAGGTCTATCAATTGACGAGTTAACATTTGGGAAGAAAGGGAAGAAAAATTTAATAACTGGTAGAAGAAAAGAGGAGGATAAGTGAGGGAGGACATTGCTGTAACTAATAGTGTTCCTTCATCTAAAAGTAGCCCAAGTAAAGAAGAATATATCAAAATTAATCCAAAAGGCTCTCACTGACTATACTCTCACTTCTGATGTTAATTTTGGCTTTCATCATCCATGACCTCTATGATTCTTCATCTTCCCAGTCAGCTGTCTTGTCCATGAGACCCTCCATCCCATCTTCCATAGCTGTCTACATATAGATTTTGTTCCAGTCAGACCAGATTTCCTATGGCTCATTTCTCCTGTGTTACCTCCTTCCCATGGCCTCTTTGCACTCACACTCCTTCTTTCTTCCTCTGTAAAACCAAATTCTACCCATTCTCCAAAACCCAGAGCAAGCACTAGTGCAAGCCCCAGTGCAGGCTGTATTTAACTTGTGTAAAACCTCAAGGCCACACTCATAAGCAGTGATCTGCCTTTGGCCCTTCTTAGTCTTTATAATCTGTACTGTGTGTTTGCCCACTTGCTTCCACTACATTAATTTCTGCATGTGTCTGAATTCTCCAACAAGATTGCATTCACAGGGGCAAGGAAACAGTAGGAATTCAATAAACATTTGAAGATTACCTTAATTAATAAGGGTAATCTGATTCCTGATTCATTTGTCTTTTTATGATAACATCCTACCAAGATATTTTGAGATTGCCTTCAAAAGAAAACTTTGCAAGAAAAAAAATAATGTGGAGGCTCACTTCCCAGTCTATTCAATTCAGTAATAAGTGCTAACTGTGTTTACTAAATAACTGCAGACCAAGATTACAAAATCAGCTCAGTCAAAAAAAAAAAAAAAAAAAAAAAAAGCAAATCATGACACACTTGATGGCAAGTGTCCTTTTCTGTTATTAATTAAATGATGATACAAGCCAATTCATGCCACGTCTCACTATTACTTTCTAAATTCTCTGCTAACAGAACCGGCTTCAGCTGAAGAAAAAGAGGAATGAAGCGCCTTCTGCTTCTATTTTTGTTCTTTATAACATTTTCTTCTGCATTTCCCACAGTCCGAATGATGGAAAATGAAGAAAACACGCAACTGGCTCAGGTACTGTCTTAATAAATGATATCGATGACTATTGATATAAAGCTTATTTTATTGATTCTCTTGGGACTTAAAAAGAAAACACATTCCTGCAAAAGAGTCCTGAACTTTTTTGTGAGAAGGAGCTGCTTTTAATTTGTCTAGCTCTAAGGATATCAAGAAATTGTGTTGGGGTGGGGGCTGGGCCAGGGAGGGGGAAAGGATCTGCTATAACTTTTAGCAATGGTCACAAATGAAGGGATGTTCAGTGAGAGGAGAAAGGAGAGAGCCCTGCAAGGCATGGAGATCGCTATAGAAGCATTCCAAGACTACCAGGTGGACCCAGTCTACAATTTGGAGCCCTAATCCCTATTTGTATGAAAATAATACATTGCTTTACAGATTCCCTCTAAAAATCAGTTCAGTTAACTTTTTATATTTGGTTAAATCAAATACATGTGCAAAGTGGATAACCACTTATTTCTTCTAGAATTTGTTTCAAAGAAACACTAAAATGAAAGTAACAGCAAAAATATGTAAGATATGTCATCATTTAACAGATAGACGAAGCTTCATTCTCTTCTACGAAGGTTTATGAGCTGTGTGCTTTGGCTAATTCTGGGCACTCGTAAGTCAACCAAGTCTTGGAAATTGAAAGAGCAGAGTGACTTGTTATTTTCCTCTTTGTGTCCTTCTTTCCTCCTTCACTCCTCTCTTTCTCTCACTACTTCTTCCCCCCCCCCCCTTCCTATTGCCAAAAGAAATTTTAGGCAATTTTGCTTTATCCTGAGATGGAGATTTGCTCTCCTGTAGTCTGTGCCTCTTTTTTTTTTTTTTTTTTCTTATCTTTTTGGTCAGGCATATCTCAACCAGTTCTACTCTCTTGAAATAGAAGGGAATCATCTTGTTCAAAGCAAGAACAGGAGTCTCATAGATGACAAAATTCGGGAAATGCAAGCATTTTTTGGATTGACAGTGACTGGAAAACTGGACTCAAACACCCTTGAGATCATGAAGACACCCAGGTGTGGGGTGCCTGATGTGGGCCAGTATGGCTACACCCTTCCTGGGTGGAGAAAATACAACCTCACCTACAGGTAATGCTTCTGTCAGCTCATTTCCACCTAATCCAAAGGAACATAAAGATAATTTCCGAGGAACAGAATAACATTCATTCATTTGACTGAGCACTTCCTGTGTGCACAGCACATCATAGGCTCCATTTATGGTATCTTCCCAACAAACCTGTGCTATAGGCTCTGCTGCTACCACCACATTAAATACAGAGAAACTGAAACAAAAGTTTATTTACCATGGCTGAGCTCACACAGCTCTTACTGGCTCTAGCAGACATGCTCTCATCTCTAGCCTCTGCCACCATCATCTAAGCTCTGAGCAAATACTATCATCTGACTGCAGATACTTGACAGCATGGATGAAGGGTGCTGAAGAGAAAATGGGGAGATCCTGGAACACAACCAGTTTATGTCAGAGACATGTGTGTGTGAGAGAGATAGTTGCCAAATCTCAGATGAGCCCCCCAGAGCAAAGTAAGGTGTTTCCCTCAGACATCTCAAGGAAAAGGGGGCTGGCTGGCTCATTGGCAGGAAGAGGAGGAGGTATGCCCTCGATCTGAGACAGAGGCAGTCACCTTGACCACCACTCTAGAGCCTTTCTGATAGTTCTTCTTTCATCTTACTGAGTGCTAGGACTTGAGATAAAAATGAGTTTAGCAAGATAGGGAACATAAACAAGAGAAAGATCTTTTCCTGAGCAATTCTTGTGGTTCTCATGTAAGATTCTTCATATATGGACCGGGTGCAGTGGCTCATGCCTGTAATCCCAGCACTTTGGGAGGCTGAGGCAAACAGATCACCTGAGGTCAGGAGTTTGAGACCAGCCTGGCCAACATGGCAAAACCCCATCTCTACTAAAAAATACAAAAATTAGCCGGGCGTGGTGGCATTCACCTGTAGTCCCAGCTACTCAGGAGGCTGAGGTAAGAGAATCACTTGAACCTGGGAGGCAGAGGTTGTAGTGAGCCGAGGTCACGCCACTGCACTCCAGCCTGGGGGATAGAGTGAGACCCTGTCTCAAAAAAAAAAAAAAAAAGATTCTTAATATATGATACATGCACAAGACTAATTTCCAAAAGCCATACAAAAAAAAAGATTCTCAATTCTTTTTAAGAATGTCTTTATAATACTTTCATATACAAGCCAACACGTACATGAGATTAATGCTGTCTAGGGATGTGATCTTAGGGAAGTCATTTAACCTCTTTGAGCCTCCTTTGTTGAAGTGTTACAATCCTACTGATTCATAGGGAAGATAAAGGAATTTAATTGTACAGTATATGTAACAGTATTTCATTTAAATAAAGTGCTATGCAACTATAAGATAATTGCACCACACCAAAGTTACTGCAGCACATTATTGATAAGCTAGAAATGTTTTTTGTAGTTATATGTGTATATGCATGCATGAATAAACCAGAAATTGACACCTTTTTGTTAATTTTTAAGAATAATAAACTATACTCCAGATATGGCACGAACTGCTGTGGATGAGGCTATCCAAGAAGGTTTAGAAGTGTGGAGCAAAGTTACTCCACTACAATTCACCAAGATTTCAAAGGGGATTGCAGACATCATGATTGCCTTCAGGACTCGAGGTAAGGTTTTCAACAGAGAGCAAAGCTATTTTCATCTCAGGAGCTTTGAGGAAACTGATCTTTTTTCCTCCCACAAATTGTGTCTCAGTCCATGGTCGGTGTCCTCGCTATTTTGATGGTCCCCTGGGAGTGCTTGGCCATGCCTTTCCTCCTGGTCCGGGTCTGGGTGGTGACACTCATTTTGATGAGGATGAAAACTGGACCAAGGATGGAGCAGGTGAGTCTAATTTTCTTTATGAACAAAATTTTATTACTCTAAAGAATCCCTGAAAAGAATAACTAGTCGCTTTTTAACTCTAAAGTTCCCAATGTCCCCACAATTTTCCATATTCCAAGATGACATTGATGGAAGTGTTCAATACACCCTCATAAATTTGCTAATTCTATTATGATCAGAGCATTCTTCATTATTCATACATTCATCCATACACCCATAACGTCCTAGGGGCCACTGTGTGCCTAGAACTATACAAGGTGTCCTATGGACCCCAAAGTTGTATTGGAAAAGTGTAAGCCTTCAGAGGTTCATGATCCTGTGTGGTACACAAGGCCAGCCCACATACGTGCCATATAAGGCAGAATATGTTTTGTGTTGTACCAGTGGTAGAAGTCATCTGTCGCTTGAGGATTGAAAGAAGACTCTAGGGAGGTGGTAATTTTGAGTTAGCAATTAAAGGACAGTGTATGGATTCATAGCCCATAGAGGCTCTATTTCAAAGCATGAACTTCCTTTTCTAACTCTTGCCCAGCTACAAAGGAATCAGACCTTAATGCTTATATTTGACTTATTTCTTCAAACCAAGTTAAGTTTATTTTTTCAATGGGTCTGCCTGGCATTCGAGGTGTTTTACTACTGTTCTGACAAAAATATCAAACTATACTATATTAACAGGTAGCAGTGTATGCCTCAAATAAAAGAGTAAGCTCAGTAGATTTTTGAGCCCCCCATTCTTTTTTTCTGTCATTGGCAATAGTCACCTTGGGTCTGGTGTCTAGCTTCCAGAGTCACAGGAAAGCACAGGTTGTAGTGGTCCTGATGGATAGTATACAAGGATACAGGTCATTCCTGACCATGTATCTCCAGATAATCGGTATAGGTCAGCTTTGCACTGTCTGTGAAACTGAAAGCCTGTGACACAAAATAGTCCATGGCCACTCACTGCTCAGTCAGAACAGGTGATGCAACTGTTCTTCCAAGTGCCAGTGAAAAGGGCGAAAGTCAGTACTGGCTGAGGTTCAGGCAGCAGCATGCAAAATCTAGGATTGGCTGCTGCCATTGCCACATGACTTACTATCACAAGCAGACAAGAAATTGAAGGAGGTAAGATAACATTGTCACCCAAGCAAGAGAGGAGAGGAATGAACCAAGCTTGTTGTGTATCTTCTCCTGAGATATGTTTCAATATTTGTTTGGTACTAGTCTGAAGACACTGAGGATATGTTTCATCAAACAGTTACAGGAAATATCCTAGCACTTGCCAAAATCAGAATGATTCCCCTTGCTCAGCCAGGCTTTACTTTCATATCTAGAGGCAGAGATCAAAGATTTCACTATCCTTTTGTCTCTTAAATCCAATACTAAGTAGCAGTTACTCTTACCCATACTGCTTTAAGCCCTCTGCCAAAGGGGATGTGTGGGGTAAGTTATTTTTTTTTTAAGTCCAGTGTATCTGGGTTCCACATTGGTATGGCTTGCTTGAGCAAGGCAGGAGATAAATACAGTCCTCAACCAAGTTCTGGGTGGGCAACCAGGCAGCAGTTCCAAAAAGGATTGTCTTCTGACTACTTTACTACTACATTCACTCAGAGTAGAAATTGTGGGCCCTCTGTGATCCAATTGTATAACTCTTAGTTCACTGACACTAAAGGGGAAAATATCTTCTTGTTCTCCAATGGAAACAAAAAACATCAAGCAAACATAATCTCCAATAAAATTGTAATTTTTAAAAATAGGAAATTCAGCAATAGCCTATATGATCACCTCTTTCATTGCAATTTGGAGGCTCTGTTCTATGAAAGGGTGGCAAAAGTCTTGGTGTAACTTGCTTAAGTGCAACAGACACAGCATCTGCCAATGATGCCATTAGGCTGCTTCCTCGGAGTCATCGCATGGGGATGTTAGAGGACTTTAAGCACATACAGAGATTTTCCTGAGAGTCTCTCAAGGCAAAGCCAGTGCCAAGCCTATTGTGAGTGTGTGTGTGGCAGACATGTGTGGACCAGACAACTGAACAGGCCTTAGAGACTGCTACAGATGCAGTGTTGGGAAAGAGAAAAAGCAATGGTTTGTAGCTTGGCAGACACTGGTTCCTTTAAGGGCTTCCCATTTACCAGCTGAGGGACCCGGGTCAAGTCAAGTAATTTTCTTACTCTCTATTTCTTTGCCTGTAAAATAATTATAATGCTCTTCTTTTAGGAGGGTGAAATAAATTACCCTTACCCTAACTAGGTTAATAAAGGTGAAAACACCTTTCAGAGCAGTTGTCCATAGTGAACACTCAGAAATGCTTGACATTAAAGATTCTGTTGACAATTATTAGTATTGACCATGATAATGATAACTAGAGTGGAATTACATTCTAGACATAAGAAAAAATATTTACAAAGCTATGAATGTATAATGCACAAATTTATCTATTTAGTCATGTCTCCATGAGACAGAGACTTTTGTCATCTTTTACTAGTGTCATATGGCCGATAACACTGTTGGCACATGAGAAATACTCTACAAATCATTGGTAAATAAAGTCACTCAACGATCATTTGTTGAACATCCACTATGACTCAAGCTCTCTCATAGAAATGAAATATACCCTAGTATATAAGACACAGAAGCTGCCCTCCAGGGGTTTACAGTCTAAGGGACACACAGACAATTAAATGGCAACTAAAATCAGCAGTATCAGACTGAGATAAAGGAAACTATGGCAATGTAATAGGTCCACACAGAAGAAATTCCAATCCAGACCCACAGGTCAGCAGAGGAAGCTATGTCAAACCTGAGAACTGGAGGCTCAGCAGGAACTAAGAAGACAAAGTAGGGTAAAGAGGGTGAATAGGAGTGTTCTGAACAGAATAGTTCAATCCAACATAAGGAATAGAATTGTAGAAGACAAGGCTGAAATGGCAAATAGGATTCAGATTGCAGAGGGTCTTGAAAGCCAGAATAAAGGTCTGGACTTCATTTAGAAAACCCGAGCTTGAATTATTTTTCCCAATATCCATTTTTCCAGTTCCTTGTCCAAAAGCACACACAGTGACATAGCCAGCCAGGCAAGGGGCAGGAGCAAAGACAAGAGTAGAGAAGTGTCAAAGACCATGACATAATTCTTTGCCCTTTTATGTTTGCTTAGTGCAAACATCACTTGGCAAGTTTCCATCAGGGAAGCTGAGGCTTCCCTTAGGCTCCATACACTTAGTTGCAAATCCAGGGATGGACTTTTTTTATTTTTTTTGTTTTATTTATTTATTTATTTATTTATCATTTATTTAGTTTTTGAGACCAGGTCTCACTCTGTCGCCCAGGCTGGAGTGCAGTGGCACAATCTCGGCTCACTGCAACCTATGCCTCTCGGACTCAAGCAATTCTCCTACCTCAGCCTCCCAAATAGCTGGGACCACAGGCACAGGTCCCCTTACCGAGCTACTTTTTTTTTTCTTTAATAGAGACGGGGTTTCTCCTTTTTGCCCAGGCTGCTCTTGAACTCCTGAGCTCAAGGTATCCACCCACCTTGGCCTCCCAAAGTGCTGGGATTAGAGGAGTGAACCACCATGCCAGGCCCAAGGGGGCGGTCTCCTATACTTAGAGCCTTACAGACTAGTGGGAGAGGCGGACAAAGACAAAGGCAATTCTAACATGCCTGGTAAGACTTCTGGAAAGGGCACTATGGTCATGTCTAGGAAGCACATCTAACCATTTTTTCATTCAGACAACACCTGGACATCCACTCATCGTTATTAAGCAGTCACAGTCTCTAGGTATAAAAGATAATTAAGACATGGTTCCTGTACCCAGGGTGACAGAAATAAACAATGCAGTCCTTACGGGCTATGACAGAATCAAATGCTGAGTCTGCGGAAGCCGGAGCCGTGCATTTAACTCAACCTGGATAAGAGCTGGAGGGATAAGGGTTACATGAAGGAAATGACTTTAGAGGGAAGTCCTGGGGAATAAATAGGGTAGTTAAGCCAAGAGAAAGCAGAAGAGATATATTCTTAGCAAAGAGATGAAGGTATGAAGACATAGAGATTAGAAAGAACCTGGCACAGAAGAAAAATGCCAGTGATTTAATATAGTTAGCTCACGGAATACGAAAATAAAATATGAGGCTGAAAAAAGGCAGGGACTAGACTGTGAAGGGTCATGTGAAGGTGTTTGGACTTTATCCTATAGCCAAAACAGAACCTCTGAAGAATAAAAGTAGGAGCAACATGCTCACATATAGTATAGTCTAGCAACAACCCCAAACTGGTGACTTCTATTTTTTAAAAAATATTATCCATTTCTGAGACACCAGTTTCAAGCCATTTGCTTATCCTAGGCTATATTTTTCCATGATGTGACTAATACCAATTAAAGTCATGTGCCATTTAATCATATTTCAGTCAACTATGGACTATGTATATGACAGTAGTCCCATTCGATTATGATGGAGCTGAAAATTTCCTATCACCTAGTGATGTCATAGCACAACACGTTACTCACATGTTTGTGGTGATGCTGATATAAACAAACCTACCGTACTGCCAGTCATATAAAAGTTCAGCACATACAATTGTGTGAAGTACATAATACTTGATATTAAACAACCATGTTACTGGTTTATGTATTTAATGTACTATACCTTTTATGGTTATTTTAGAATATACTCCTACTTGTTAAAAAAAAAAAAAAAAAAAGAAAGAGAGAGTGAGAGAGAGAGAAAGAAAGAAAGAAGAAAGAAAGAAAGAAAGAAAGAAAGAAAGAAAGAAAGAAAGAAAGAAAGAAAGAAAGAAAGAAAGAAAGAAAGAAAGAAAGAAGGAAAGAAAGAAAGAAAGAAACAGGTAACTGTAAAACGGCCTCAGGTAGGCCCTTCAGGAGGGCTTCCAGAAGAAGTCATTGTTACCATAGGAGATAACAGCTCCATGCATGTTATTGTCCCTGAAGACTTTCCAGTGGGACAAGATGTGGAGGTGGAAGACAGTAATACAGATGATTCTGATTGAAGGAAGGAAATATTTTTGAACAGCTGTATAACAAGTTTGTGTTTTAAGCTAAGTCACAAAAATGTCCAAAATTTTAAAAATTTAAAAGTTTAGGCCAGGCGTGGTGGCTCACACCTGTAATCCCAGCACTCTGAAAGACCAAGCTGGAGGATTGCTTTAGCCCAGGAGTTCAAGATCAGCCTGGGCAACACAGTGAGCTCCCCATCTCTACAAAAACAAATAAGAAAATTAGCTGGACATGGTGGCATGCACCTGTAGTCCCAGCTGCTCAGGAGGCTGAGGCAGGAGGATTGCCTGAGCCTAGGAGTTTGAGGCTGCAGTGAGCTGTGATCACACCACTCCAGCCTGGGCAACAGAGCAAGACCCTGCCTCAAAAAAAATTACAAAATAAAAAAGTTACGGTAAGCGAAGGTTATTATTGAAGAAAAAGATAATTTTTAATTTGGTGTAGCTTAAGTGTCCAGTGTTTATACAGTCTACATAATGTCCTAGGCTTTCACATTCACTCGCCACTCACTCACTCACTGACTCACCTAGAGCAACTTCCAGTCCTGCAAGCTCCATTCACGGTAAGTGTCCTACGTATCTGTACTACTTTTTATCTTTTATACCATATTTTTACTGTACCTTCTCCATGTTCAGATATGTTTAGATAGACAAATACTTCCCATTGCGCTAAATAATTGCTTACCATTGTGCTATGATTACCTATAATATTCAGTACAGTAATGTGCAATACAGGTTTGTAACCTGGGAGCAAGAGGCTATACCATGTAACCTTGGTGTGTAGTGCGCTGTGCCATCCAGGTTTGTGTAAGTGCACCTATAATGTTTGCACAATGATGCATTTCTCAGAACATATCCCCATCATTAAGCAACACATGACTTTATTAGTATTGAAATATTTCCCAGATAAATGGTGGTACATATGAGAATTATCTGCTGTATAGCAAGCCTTTATTTCATTCCCCTTAGTTACTTTCGAATCTTAGATGCAACCATTCTCTTTTTTATTAAGTCATGTGCTCGTGTTTTCCCTGTTGTTATCAAGGATTCAACTTGTTTCTTGTGGCTGCTCATGAATTTGGTCATGCACTGGGGCTCTCTCACTCCAGTGATCAAACAGCCTTGATGTTCCCAAATTATGTCTCCCTGGATCCCAGAAAATACCCACTTTCTCAGGATGATATCAATGGAATCCAATCCATCTATGGTGAGCAAAATTATAAATCTCAATATATGTGAACTAAATAGGAAGCTTTTCAGAAAGGAAGTTAAGAAAATCACTTCTTGAAATATTATCATGAAGCAAATATTCACTTACGTAAGACCCTTGTGTAGGCATATTTCTTCATGCCCTCTTAATCCATTGTGGTATTTTTTTTCTCATCAAAGGAGGTCTGCCTAAGGTACCTGCTAAGCCAAAGGAACCCACTATACCCCATGCCTGTGACCCTGAGTTGACTTTTGATGCTATCACCACTTTCCGCAGAGAAGTAATGTTCTTTAAAGGCAGGTAAACTCATTTCCCGAAACACCTCAACTTCCTATGAAGATTTTTCTTTTCAAGGGATTTGAAGATAAAGAGGTAGTCATGGAGCTAATGAAAATGTGTGCCTTTTATCTTCATTTTATAGCTGAACATACTGTTTGAATGCTTTACCATATGCGTGTGTCTTGTAGTTGTTTGATAAATTTTTGAAAGTCTTTAAGGAATTTTTAAAATTGCCATTGCATAAGAAGGGGAAATAGAGTCTACTTTCAGTGACTTCTTGGCCAGAAGAGTCCACCAATCCCAGTGGCCTAATGAAGCCAACTTACACTCCATTACAGGAGCCTACTGTTACATTTTCAGGAATTTTGCAAACCAGTTCACATCACATAGGCAGCTTGAAACTGGCCATGGTTGGAGTATTTATGTCTGAAAATCAGCAAATGATTAAAGTCATGTCTTCTTCCCACCTGGAGAGCCAGTTGTTAAATACGGGTCAGCACCTTACTGAACATTTCTTAAAGTTGCATCATTAAAGTGTTAGCTGTAGTGGGAAATCCCTTCTCTCACTAAAATTTATTGAACTTAACTTGCAGTATGATGTGTCAGTTATGTAGACCATGACCATATTTTTATAGCAAAATATCAAGACATACACCATTGACAAAGATATAGGTATTTAAAATTGGACTCCTTTCACCCATGAATATATCATGTTACGATCCATGTTATCACCACCATTCTCTGATCAGCAGAGGCTGAGAGGCTACCCATCTTGAATGTCAGAGAGGAGTGGCGTGTATGTGGAGGAAAATGGAATATAAGGACTTTTAACGTCTCATTCATAGACTGGGAATTTTGCAGCCAGAAGGGAAATACTGAGGAAGTGTTTTGGCTCATCAATGATTACATTTCTTCATTCCAGCGAGCATCTGCTTCAAAAAGTTCTCCTTAGGAATGCTTGGTGTTGGCTTAAAATGTTGGGTGTTGCTGCTTTGGCAAAAACAAAACCATTTAGCACTCGGAACTCAGAATAAGAATTCCATGAAGAGTTTGCACTCTACGGACCCAAGAGAGTGGGCACAAAGGCATGTCCTGAACTTGGGAGTCCCAAACTGAACTGAACTCACAGCCACCTAAATTTGCTGAGGAAAATTATGCTAATTATCTCAGTTATTTAAGGAAGATACCAACCAATTAGATAAAAGGCAAGCGTAAGATTGCGAAGTTTTCATTGACATGGAAATAGGCTGCATGTGTAAAGTGTTTTTTGTTTAACACAGGCACCTATGGAGAATCTATTATGATATCACGGATGTTGAGTTTGAATTAATTGCTTCATTCTGGCCATCTCTGCCAGCTGATCTGCAAGCTGCATATGAGAACCCCAGAGATAAGATTCTGGTTTTCAAAGGTAACCTTGCCCATCCTGATTCCTCTTCTCCCTCTGGCTGCCTGAACTAACCAGTGGGTATTTTGGTGTAAGAAATAAAATCTTCCTGCCTGAGCCAATGCGCAGGGCTTTTGCCCTCATCTTAGGTTCCTGTCATAAAGAGTATAACAAACCAGGATTCTCTGTGGCTGTGAAGATAAACACAATCCTAGTTGCACAGGGACTAAAATAAACCTGTGTGATAAGAACTAAAAAAGTCTCTTTTTCTGCCAAATAAAGGTAATTAATCTCTCTTTAATGTTCACTTTCTACTAAGATTGCCAGATTTGGCAAATAAAAATATAGGATACTATACATTTCAGATAAACAACAAATAACTTTTTGGTGTATTAAAATATTTTGTATTTATTTATACCCAAAGTTAGTCATTGTTCACTTGAAATTCAAATTTAACTGACATTTTATGTTTAACCTAGCAACCCCGCTTTTTATATGATGTTATCAGATTACTAGCCTTTTGAGAGCACTTGGAGGCTGAAACTTAGCAGAACTTGTTCAAACATAATTCATTTTAAAAATTTCAATTGACAATAATTGTACATATTTATGGGGTACAACGTGTTGTTTTAATACATATATGCATTGCTTACTTGGTTGTTTTGACAGTTAGCCAATTAAAAGCAATCAATACAATGAAACCAATTGACAAAGGTCTGCACACTATTGACTTTTACCGGTATGTATTATTTGTGTAATATAAATAATATGAGCAGCTAAAGAAAGTGGTAAGAATGAATGTGGACATAAGATTATTAAATCTCTAAGCAATCACTCTCTCTCTTAATAGATGAAAACTTCTGGATGATCAGAGGATATGCTATCTTGCCAGATTATCCCAAATCCATCCATACATTAGGTTTTCCAGGACGTGTGAAGAAAGTAGATGCAGCCGTCTGTGATAAGACCACAAGAAAAACCTACTTCTTTGTGGGTATTTGGTGCTGGAGGTAAGTTTATAGACGATTGACCCTTTGTTTTATTATGGAGAAAAATATTCACAATAGCATCACTTTGACACAGACAAAAATAAAATGAATCCATAATACTTTCTATTTATTATTATTATTATTATTTTTGAGATGGAGTCTTGCTCTGTCTCCCAGGCTAGAGTGCAGTGCTGCAATCTCTGCTCCCTGCAGCCTCAACCTCCCGCATTCAAGCGATCCTCCTGCCTCAGCACCCCCCAAGTAACTGGGACTACAGGCATGTGCCACCACACCTGGCTAATTTTTGTACTTTTTGTAGAGATGGGGTTTCACCATGAGTCTCAGTCTGGTCTTGAACTCCTAGGCTCAAGTGATCCACCCGCTTTGGCCTCTCAAAGTGCTGGGATTACAGATATGGGTCGCCACGCCCAGCCCATAGTCTTCTTAAAGTGAATAATGAAGGCAGAGAATGACATTTATCAAGCCGAAAGAGATTGCAATGAGTCTAATGACTTTCCTTCAACTTCAAAAATAAAGATAAGATAAAAGAAAAAGTTGATGACCCCAACCAGATTGCCAATGACACAAACATATCTAGTGAAAATTTTTGAACGCTCCAAGCTCAGCCTTTAATCTGATGTAACAATTTCTCTGAATAGCACCAATCTAGCAAATGCTGTGGCCTTTTTCCCTGATCATTTCTTGTTTGGAAGATTCTATCAGTGATTCAACCAAACATAATCTTTACTATATTTTTACTATAGATCCAATTAGTTTTCCTCTACTAGGCCTATGTATTCCCCACATCCCTGCTTGACTCTAAGTTGCATAGCGGACAAATTAAGCTCCCCAAACCAAAGATCCTCTGGTATCCTTTCATATCCTTGTATGCAGGTTTGATGAAATGACCCAAACCATGGACAAAGGGTTCCCGCAGAGGGTGGTAAAACACTTTCCTGGAATCAGTATCCGTGTTGATGCTGCTTTCCAGTACAAAGGTAAGCATGGATGCCTCACTGATTGGGATAGCTGTGAGACTGTGTTGACTGTGAAAAAAGACAGCACAAAAACTTAAATGCTTCTATTTTAATGCAATTTTACTACTCTTAAGTATATACAATAATAAACATTAACCCCACAAGCATTATCACAAACTGAATTCATAAATCCTGAATTATACTCTCTGTTATACTATCTCAAATCTATGTAAAAAGTACCAAATCCATTTTACTCATCATTGATAAGTAAAGATATTCCCTAAAGTGTACAAAGTAAGCACATGAACAAAACAATGATTCTCAAACTTTAATGTATGTAGCTTAATGTACATAGCTTGGGGTTTGTGTGTGAAACAAAGTATTTGAGGCAGAATTGTGAGTGATACCTAGGAACCTGTAGTTTTAAAAGAACCTCAGGCAATGTAATGCATACAATTCAGCAACTCTATCATCAAAGACAATGACCTAGACCGTGGAGTAATCAGATGTCTAGAAATATTTTTGAGTGACACGATCTATTACTACAATGAAATCTAACACAGAACCTCGTAACCTAAAACAGAGCAAAGTAGAACAGCTCTAAGAAAACGAGGATATAGAGACCAAGGCCATATCCACAGGGACCTCTCCCCTTTGCTGAAACACTTTGTTGAAGCCTTGTTTGAGAACCTCTGGCATAGACCGCAGTCTGGCTAGAAAGGTAAAAAGTCCCTTGAAACTCACACTTTATAACATTGACTTCCTCCTTAGGGAAATAAAAACAATAGGATTTCCCACATGACAGTAGAAAACTAAAATGTATGTATGTGATTCCACAAATTTCTTTGCTCTCCATAATGTTATTTTTTTCCACTTTTATAAAATTTAAAAGTATGGAAGTATTATATAGTTATGAAAGATAACTAATCCTGATTCTCTGTCTCTAGGATTCTTCTATTTCAGCCGTGGATCAAAGCAATTTGAATATGACATTAAGACAAAGAATATTACCCGAATCATGAGAACTAATACTTGGTTTCAATGCAAAGAACCATTAAACTCATCATTTGGTTTTGATATCAACAAGGAAAAAGCACATTCAGGAGGTGTAAAGATATCGCATCATAAGAGTTTAAGCTTGTTTATTTTAAGTATTGTTCATTTGCTGAAAAACACTATTTATCAATAAATTCATAGACCTAAAATAAACCTCAACAGGTCTTTTAATATAAATTCTGCTTCAAAATAGAATAGAACCATTATTTAACAAGTTGCTAGTCCTAGTTCTAAATATCCAAATTCAATAGCCATTTTGAGCTGCCTGATTCTTTTAATAGGAAGTTATTATGTAGAAACAAAAATCTGTGACTGTACCTTAAGCCTATTTCATGCTTTGTGGACTTGGAGAAGACATGTCTTACAACTAAATACTAAAATATTTATTAAACCAATCTTTAGCATTCTATTTTGTCTGGACCTTTGGAGTTTAAGAGCCCAAATAAACTATAGTCCTCATCCCTATGCATGTTCTGAATCCATCTATCAAATAAGTTACTCCACCTCCCAAAGAGAAGGGTGACAGCCTGGATAGATGCAGGGTGAGTTACGTTAGAGGTGATTCTCTGACAAGTAAGGAACTAGCAGAAGTAGGAGAGAAGTGTTCCCACAGCCTGACAAACATTGACCAATGCAGTTAAACATTCCTTAGGGATACAAAATTAAGTTTTCTACACACTGATTTCAGCCACAAGAAATGTGGGGATTTTCATCCTGTGTTTGTGGTATATGTGCATCATCTGAGCCTATGGGTAGGAAGTTTCTGTACTCTTTGTTCCATCATGGATTTGTTGACTTCCTAAATGCTTATGGCTTGATTTTATTTTATACCCTCAAACTTAAGTGCTTAGCAAAGTTCTTAATACAATTTTTGATCCAGAAAATGGGAGATTGTCAGTTGAACTTGCTTCTGATGAGGTGATATATTGAGTATATGTCAACTGATAGAAAATAGGCATAGAAAATCACACAAATTCCTACAGTTGGTCCCCACTTCCCTGGAGTTCAGTGTTTCCAGTTTCCTAAAAGAAGGGGTGCGTAAAAGAGTTATTGTATGTTTGAAACACAAATTTTAAGAAGTACAGCTTAACACTCAGCAAGTAGTAGATAGTAGTCTGTGTGAAAAAAATATATAGTGTTGGAATAATCGAATATCCATATGCATGAAAAAAGAATGTTGACCCCTACCTCACACTATTCACAAAAATTAATAAAAATGGGCCACAGACCTCTAAATATAAGAAATAAAATTACAAAACTTGCAAAAAAATTTGTTTTTAATTTTGGGACTTTGGACTAAGCAAAGATTTCTTAGGTAGAACATAAAAACTGTTAACTATTTAAAAAATCAATGAATTAAACTTTAACATTTAAAACCTTTGCTTTCAAAAAACAATATTAAAAGAATAAAAAGTTGGCTGGGCACAGTGGCTCATGTCTGTAATCCCAGCACTTTGGGAGGCCAAGACAGGAGGATTGCGTTAGGCCAGAAGTTCAAGACTAGCCTAGCCAACATAGCAAGACCCTATCGCTATATAAAATAAATAATTAAATAAAAAATTTTTTTTCAGGCGTGGTGGCTCACACCTGTAATCCCAGCACTTTGGGAGGCTGAGTTGGGCAGATCACGAGGTCAGGAGATTGAGACCATCCTGGCTAACATGGTGAAACCCTGTCTACTAAAAATACGAAAATTAACTGGGCTTGGTGACGCGCGCCTGTAGTCCCAGTACTCGGGAGGCTGAGGCAGGAGAATCGCTTGAACCAGGGAGGTGGAAGTTGTAGTGAGCCGAAATTGTGTCACTGCATTCCAGCCTGGTGACAGAGTGAGACTCCATCAAAAAAAAAAAAAAAAAAAAACTGCTGGACTGAGTGCAGTGGCTCATGCCTGTAATCCTAGCACTTTGGGAAGCCGAGGCAGGTGAATCACAAGGTCAGGAGTTCAAGACCAGCCTAGCCAAGATGGTGAAACCCTGTGTCTACTAACAATGCAAAAAATAATTAGCAAGGTTTGGTGGCAGGCACCTGTAATCCCAGCTACTTGGGAGGCTGAGGCAGGAGAATCACTTGAACCCAGGGGGCAGAGGTTGCAGTCAGCTGAGATCACGCCACTGCACTCCAGCCTGGGCAACAGAGTGAGACTCAGTCTAAAAAAAAAAAAAATTAAAAGGATCAAAAGTCAAGCTATACACTGGGGAAAAAAATATTTTCAAAACATATATCTGATAAAGGACTTGTATCTTAAATATATAAAGAATTCTTACAACTCAAAAATAAGACAAACAGCTCATTCTATTTTCTTTTGTTTTTTGAGACAGGGTCTCACTCTGTTGCCCAGGTTGGAGTGCAGTGGTGCAATCTCAGCTCACTGCAACCTCTCCCTCCTGGGCTCAAGCAATTCTCCCACCTCAGCCTCCTAAGTAGCTGGGATTACAGGGACACACCACCATGCCAGGTTAGTTTTTCTATTTTTCACAGAGATGGCATTTCACCATGTTGCCCAGGCTGGCAACTCCTGGACTCAAGTGATCCGCCCACCTCAGCCTCCAAAGTGCTGGGGTTACAAGCATGAGGCACTACCCCTGTCATCCCCTCAATTTTTTTAAAAAAATTAATGAATGTTTATATTTTAAATTATTTACTTATTTATTTTTGAGAAAAAGTCTTATTCTGTTGCCCAGGCTGGAGAGCAGTGGTGCGATCTTGGCTCACTGCAACCTTCACCTCCCAGATTCAAGCGATTCTGCCGTCTCAGCCTTCCCAGTAGCTGGGATTACAGCACCTGCCACCGTGCCCAGCTAATTTTTGTATTTTTAGTAGAGACGGAGTTTCACCATGTTGGCCAGGCTGGTCTCGAACTCCTGACCTCAAGTGATCTGCCCACCTTGGCCTCCCAAAGTGCTAGGATTACAGGCGTAAGCCACTGCGCCCGGCCTTATTTATTTATTTTGAGACACAATCTCACTCTGCCTCCCAGGCTGGAGTGCACTGGCGCCATCTCTGCTCACTGCAACCTCCACCTCCCAGGTTCAAGTGATTCTCATGCCTCAGCCTCCTGACCAGCTGGGATTACAGGTGTACACCACCACACCTAATTTTTGTATTTTTAGTGGAGATGGGGTTTTGCCATATTGGCCAGGCTGGTCTCGAACTCCTGATCTCAAGTGATCCACTCCTCTAGGCCTGCCAAAGTGCTGGGACCAAAGGCATGAGACACCGCACACAACCTCAAATTTTTTTTAATGCCCAAAATATTCACCATATGAGTAGTAAATAAGTACATGAAAAGATTTTTCTTTTGGAGATGGAGTCTCTCTCTGTCGCCCAGGCTGGAATGCAGTGGTGCAATCTCAGCTCACTGCAACCTCTGCCTCCCGGGTTCAAGCAATTCTCCTGCCTCAGCCTTCCAAGTAGCTGGGACTACAGGTGCGCGCCACCACGCCCAGCAAATTTTTGTATTTTTAATAGAGACAGAGTTTTCACCATGTTGGTCAAGATGGTCTCGATCTCTTGACCTCGTGATCCGCCCACCTCAGCCTCCCAAAGTGCTGGGATTACAGGTGTGAGCCACCGCACCCAGCAAGATTTTTCAATATCATTAGTCATTAGGTAAATGCTAAACCACAAGGAGATACTACTGAATACCCAGTAAAATGGTGACCATTCAATGGAGAAAGAAACATGCTCTGATAACATATTCTCAATGTTTGCTTTCAAAGGTGTGTTGCTGTCAAACTCTTCCATTCACTGAAATAAATAGTTTATGATGCATTTTAAAATAAGTAAATAAATAAGATGGTTAACATTTAAAAACTGGCCAGGTGTGGTTGCTCATGCCTGTAATTCCAGCACTTTGGGAGGCCGAGGTGGGTGGATTGCTTGAGGCTGGGAGTTGGAGACCAACCTGAGCAACATGGTGAAAACCCGTATCTACTAAAAACAAAAAATTAGCCAGGCGTGGTGGCATGCACCTGTAATCCCAGCTACCTGGAAGGCTGGGGCAGAAGAATCGCTTGAACCCAGGAGGTGGATGTTGCAGTGAGCCAAGATCATGCCACTGCAAGTTTAACAAGTCAAAGAGAGAAAGAAAGCTCTCTGCCACAGAAAGGGGTCCCAAAAAAGGCTTGCCATTTCCCAGTTGAATACAGAGACTTTTATAAGAAACCAGTGAGGGCTGGGTGTCTCATTTGCATAAGGAGCAAATTTCTGGTCACTCCACCCAGTCCTCCTAGTGCGCATGCAAGCCCTTAGCTTGAGTTACTCCATATTGGCTTTGTTTCCCTTACTGTGCATGTGTCAAAGGATGGAATTTTCCATTGCAGATATGTCTGGGCAAGTCTCCTGTGTAGACTTTCTTACCTATGCAGCTGTGGGCATATCTTAGGCAAGGCCCCCTGTGCAAGTTCCCTTATCAGTGCTTGCAGGCTGTTCTTTTGTTTGAAAGACATTAGTGGAGGATCCACCCTAACTGACTGCCTGACTGCTTTCTTCCTTCCTCACTCAGTTTGGCAATTTATTATAAAATTAAACCCAGACTTACCATGTGACCCAATGATGCTACTCTAAATGTTTACCCAAGAAGAATGAAAACCTGCCCAAATAAGTATTTGCACATAAATGTTCATGAAAGTTTTATTTATGATAGCTCAAATCTAGAAACAACCCAAATATCTATCAATTGACGAATGGACAAACTGGAATGTCCATACTCAGCAACGAAAAGGAAGAAATGACTGACACATGAAACAATATGGATGAATCCCAAAAGCAATATGGAAAGTGAATGAAACCAGACACAAAAGACTTAATGATATATGATTCCATTTATATGAAAAATTAGAGGAGACAAAACTATTGTAACAGAAAGCAGGTCACTGATTGCCAGAGGTGGGAAGTGGCAGGAGGGATTGACTACAAAGGATCATGAGTAAACTTTCTGGGGTGATAGAAATGTTCTGTACCATGATTAGTGCAGTGGTGACGCTATTGTATGTATATTAAGGCTGTGCAGTAAAATTAGTGAATTGTATATATTAACTCTACTTCAATAAAGTGGATTTTTAAAAGTAGTGTGACTTACTACTTAACATGTAGTAGATTCTCAAATGTTGGTCAAGCTTGTTTTCTTTCCTTGTACCTATTCTTGTTCTGTAGCACAAATACCTGTGATATTACACTTAGGAGAGCACCAGAAATTGCACTCATGTTTGCTTATGGGCAGTTACTTTTTCCAGGATATATATTCTTAAAAATTGACTTGTAGGAGAGGACAAGATACAACTATAAAAATAATCCTATTTCAAATTCAGTGGAAAATCTAAAAACACAGTTTTCAAAGCATATGTTGAATATTAGAATTATATTAATGATTTATAACTCAAAAGTAAGGTGATATCACTCATCCTTTGAGATTTAAATAAACATGACTTCCAAAATCATATGGGGATTCTAATGCTCCCCATCAAACAATTAGGGGGAAAAATCTTATTAACATCCTTTGGCAAACCCACCTCCAAAATCATCTCCCCACAGTGACCTCCCCACAGATCCCAATCGTCTGCTGTTCTGTCTGACCCCTCCCTTCTCTGACCTCTGTGAGGAACCCAAGTTCCTGTTTCTTTATCTTTCTTTTTAAATGTAAACTAGTTATGTAAACATGTTTACTGTCTCCTTTAAACGTATCATTACAGCCTCCCATTCCTTGGAAAAACAGTTTATCAAGATATCTTTTATCCTTGGAGGCTGGGTAAGAGTGTGAGGTTTCAACCCAGATTAGTTAGGCTCATTGAGCACTTCCTCTACTTATTCGCTATGGAATCTGGGGCAAGTTCCTTCTCTGTGCCACAGTTTCTCTATTTGTTAAATGAGAATGCTAACAGATCCAAGCTCAGAGCCTGAACAATTGGCAACTGGTCACATGTGGCGCTTACAATAAGTACTTGATGTAGTTAATGTGCGGTAAATGTGAGCCATCATTATTATAATTATATATGTTATGCAATTTATTCTTAAGTAAAAACAATTGGAAAAACTAGAAATTAAGCTCAGAGTTTCTCAAAACTGAAATAAAATATGGGTCAATTCTCTCTGTCCTATATCATACACTTACAGAAACAGATTAGCTGGAACAACAAACATAACTGACACTTGCCTTGTTCCTTCTGGTTTTCTCAAGGGCCTGCGATTAGGTCTCAAAAGAAAGAAACAGTTTTGAAAACAAGCATGAACAAGACAGTGCTAGCAGTAGATATTCATTTTGGAAATTTGAAAAGCTGAGGTGGAAAAGAAATGAATTCACACAGAAAGAATGTATTTGAATTTCTTCTTGCCTGAGGACAAAGAGAGAAACTCATTACAGTCTTCGTATTATTTATCATGGGTAGATTCTCCTAAAGAAAAAGGAATTAAAATGTGGGATTTGGTGACCTGAAAATATGTCGTGGGCTTTACCTGAAATGAATCATTTTTCCCAGAAAATAAGAAGATTTTTGTTGTTGTTGTTGTTCTTAAAGTTATTTGAAACACGACATATTTTCAAGTTGAAATTCAGTGCTTTGTTTGTGTTTGAGTATAAAGAATCTCAAAGAGGAAGCTCAGTAGCCAAAACATATCTTTAACATGCTTAAATTGGTCACCAAATCCTACACTGTAATTCCTTTTTCTTTTAAATTTAAAAAAGAGAGCTTTATTTTTCATAATGGATTGCAGTTTTCAGGGTGGCTGTTCTGACAGGCTGGGAGGTGTAGCCTCCAGCCAGAAGCTGGAAACAGGCACTTTCTTAAATTTTAAGTCTATATTCACTCACCACCCAGAAATCTATCCAAAGTCATACAGGAAATCAAAATCCAACTTTATCAATACAAATCAGTCCTAATTTGATCTCTAGAAGTTATCGAGAAAATGTGAACAAGATAATCAACAATGAATTTAAGACTTTCTTAAAGTGAAAAGTTTCCGAAACAAAGAAATGTTCGGTTTGACTACAAACAGAGAAATGTTTGTAGTATTTATCGCTTAATTGACCAATATGGTTTGGCTGTGTCCCCACCCAAACCTCATCTCGAATTGTAATCAGAATCATAAGGCCCACATGTCGACGGAGGGACTTGGTGGGAGGTGACTGGATCATGCGGGCACTTTTCCCCATGCTATTCTCACGATAGTGAGTGAGTTCTTACGAGGTCTGATGGTTTTATAAGTGGTGGTTTCCCCTCCTCTTCCTCTCTCCTGCCACCTTGTAAAGACGGCGCTTGCTTTCCATTCCTCCATGATCGTAAGTTTCCTGAGGCCTCCCCAGCCCTGCAGAACTGTGAGTCAATTATACCTTCTTTGTTTATAAATTACCCAGTCTTGGGTGGTATCTTTATAGCAGTGTGAAAATGGACTAATACAATCATAAAGCAACATTTGGTTTTAATATTTCAGTTTTTCTGGATTATAGTGTCCAATTTTATTAGCAATAAATAGTGAAAACATTTATTTTCAAGGTTATTTGATTTTTTTTCATTTTTTTGGATGAATTGAGTTCAGAATTTTGGATTTTCTGAACTATTTTTAGGAACTTAGAAACCAAAAGAATAAAGTAGGAAGCGTTTCAGCTGCACAAATGTATAAAAATGAAATGAAGAATAGCTGAGTCTAAAACCCCTCAGGAAATAAGATAGCAGGGTTTCAAAGAATTCACATATAAAAATGCATCATAAAATACAAGGTTCTTAAAATGAATGTGATCTCAGAAGTCTTGGTGGGTTAAAAAAACATATATCTCAAGATGGATTTCAGTTAAGATGTCAACCCTGTCATATTTCACGTAAGACCTGCTTTTGTAGTAAATTGTTAGTCTCATTCATTCAATAGATATTTATTCAATGTCTGCTATAAGTCTGACTCACTGTTGAGGCATATTTGTTTATCCAAAGAGTATCTATTGATTGCCTACTATGTTTTAGGCACTGTTATAGGAGCGATGGACATAGTGAACAAAATAGCAAAGCCCAAGCCTTTGTGGATCTTACATTCTAGTCAAGGTAGAGAAATCAAAAATAAACAAAAAA
This sequence comes from Rhinopithecus roxellana, assembly GCF_007565055.1. Lineage (NCBI taxonomy): Eukaryota > Metazoa > Chordata > Mammalia > Primates > Cercopithecidae > Rhinopithecus > Rhinopithecus roxellana. Next base: position 118,933,220 of record NC_044563.1, on the reverse strand, counting down.
TTATAAATATGTCAAGGAAGATAAATGCTCTGAGGGAAAATCGAGCAGACTGTGCCAGTGCTGGGCCTGTTTGCCTCAGATTCATTCCTTGCCCTTCCAGGGCTGGGAACAGGGTGGTGGGTGCTTGCCCCTGAGGTAGAGTGCAAGCCTCAGCATCAGTTCCTTCATCCAGAGGGAAGCTGAAGGGAGACAGGAGAACAGGAGGAGGGAGGCACCAGGGCAGGAGGAAGGGAGATGCTAGATGTAGCTCTGTCTCCCTCTCTTGGCAGCATCTGTAGTGGGGCTGCGTCTCTTCAGTGCTACAGCTTCCACCACAACCACTGTGGCCAGGTGATATGGATGCCTTTGTCCTTCCCTCCTAGGGGATTGTAGGCATGAGCCACTCTGCCTGGCTCTAGAAAGATTTAAGCAGAAACAATATTATTTGACTTGTATTTCAGAAAAATCACTCTGATTGCTCTGAGGACAGTAAACCATAGGAGCAAAAAAGTAGGAACTGGAGATCTGTTAGGAGGCTACTGTAACAATCCAGACAGCAGATGACGGTGGTAGCAAGTAAGAAATAGTCTGAGGTTATATTTTGAAGGTAGAGATGACAAGATTTACTAACAGATTGTATGTGTGATGTGATATCAAGAGAAGAGTCAGATATAACCCAACTTTTTTTTCCTGAACAAGTAGAAAAATGGAGTGTCCGTTCACTGCAGTGATAAAGCATGGGGAAGGAACAACTTTGAAGAGGAATTCAAGATATCCAATATGCAGTTGCACAGATAAGTCTAAAGTATAGAGAAGAGTCTAAACATAGTGATATAAATTTGGGAGTTGTCATTATGTAGAAATACAGAATTGGATTAGGTCATTTAGGTGGTGACCAGATAGAGACGAGAAAATTGAGAACTGACCCCCAATCATTAATTAACAGATTAAAGATCAATTTTGTTGTACATTTCCTAATCCCCACAGCAACTCCATTTATGCATATGGGCATATTCTTCCTGTTGGGTGTCCATTCTCCATGCTGTGTGTCACTGAGCTCACTATTTCACTCTGCATGACTTACCAGGACTCTTAATCCTTCTAGCGGATTTTCCAAACCAGAGTATGGGCATATTTTGCAGGATGAGGGATGGAGGGGTGGGAAAGAATTAGCCTCTAACTTTTCATATGTTAAATAAGTAGAGGCCAGGCATAGCAGCTCATGCCTGCAATCCCAGCACTTTGGTAGGCCAAGGCAAGTGGGTCACATGAGGCCAGGAGTTTGAGACCAGCCTGGCCAACATGGTGAAACACTGTCTCTACCAAAAATACAAAAAAATAGCTGGGCATGGTGGTGGGCACCTGTAATCCCACGTACTTGGAAGGCTGAGGCATGAGAATTGCTTGAACCCGGGAGGTAGAGGTTGCAGTGAGCCGAGATGGTGCCATTGCACTCCAGCCTGGGTGACAGAGCAAGGCCCTGTCTCAATAAAAAAAGTTTTAAAAAAGTAGAACATGCAAAAGCATATGAAATCATTCATGACATTAATGTAGGTCATGGTTGTATTTAGAAAATATACAAAAAGATTATACATTTTTTGTTAATGTAGAAATATTTACAAAATGAGCAAACTTTGATCCTGCCATCTTGAGAAAGATCTGTTGTATACAATGTAGGAGAATGCTGCCTTACCTTCTTCTAAATGGTCTTTGAGCTGAGTTTCTTGGGGGCCTTGTGGGCTACTGAGACTTTATTTTAATGGGTATTATAAACATTACTGACATTTTTTCTTTTTTCTGTAGGAATAGGACTTGTTTTAAGAAACAACAAAAAGAATCGATTCAAAATTTTATATTAGAGAAAGTATTTCTTCCAAAAACTCACTTGACCATTTTCCACCTCACTCATTGTATTCAAATTAGGAAAACATCCTACTTTGCAGACTTCACCCCTGGTGACAAGAACAACATATTTCAGAGTGGCATGCCTCCTCTGCGACAAACACTCAAGTGAAAAATGAGTTTGTTTATTGTTAAGTCCTTCTCTGTACCGTGAAAGATAGTTTATCTTCAAGCTAGTTCTATAAATAATCATCATAATAATATTTACTAAACACAGCATGCTATAGTTACTTTGTGCTATCTCATTTATGCTAATGACAATTCTATAAGGGGTGGGCATTGTTGCCATTTAACAAATGGAGAAATGATGCTTACAGATTATTTGTTGCCCAAGGTCACACGATAAATGTTATAATTCAAATTCTGTCTTATATTTTTATATTTTCATCTTCTCATATTTTGATACTCTCTCATATTTTGATACTCTATCATGCCCCATACTCACCGCCAAAACTCAAAATTAAACAAAACAAAAAGCCTTTCTACACATTTGTCTGCTCACCTATAAGAACCTGATTCTCCTGTTCACCCCCAAACTTGCAGCAGCACCCAGCAGGCTCAATTGCAATGTGTTTCCTGGTTCTTCTGCAACACGTTTTACCGAAGTTCTAATTTCATGGTTACTGTGGTTTATTTTCTCAATAAAGAAAGAAGAAGGAACGCAGTTTATTCCCCATTAAGCAATCCAACAACACACCAAATGACACCCAATGGTAACACAGGTTATGGTGGACCTCACGCTGCCTGCATCAGTTCGTGAAGACAGTCCTACAGAATGCAGCTGTCAGAGACTCTGGGTAACTCTGCACCCTCTTGGCCTGGGATTCCCTTATTTCACAGTAATAAAAATGACTTAAAATGTTGGCTTGCAAGTTATTTTGCATAGAGTTACGTGAGTAAAGAATGCCAAAAGTGACAATTTAAAGTTTCTGTTTCACTGGCTGGGTGCAGTGCCTCATGCCTGTAATCCCAGCACTTAGGGAGGCCGAGGCAGGTGGATCACTTGAGGCCAGAGTTTGAGACCAGCCTGGCCCACATGGCAAAACGCCATTTCTAATAAAAATACAAAACTTAGTCTGGTATGGTGGCATGTGTCTGTGGTCTCAGCTACTTGGGAGGCTGAGGCATAAGAATCCCTTGAACTCGGGAGGCAGAGGCTACAGTGAGCCAAGGTTACACCATTGTACTCCAGCCTAGGTGACTCCATCTCAAAATGAAACAAGACTCCATCTCAAAAATGAAAATTTTTATAAGAATGGAAAAGTTCCTATTTCACTAATTGTTTTCAGATCCATGAACTTACTTGGTTCTCAAGATAATCCTTCAAGATAAGAAAAAAAATACCGGGGTGATAAATTCATTTTATTCATTTATAGAAAAGAAGACTAAGATATACAATTAGCTGAGAAAAAAGATGCAATTCATATTTAGATACCCTGGCTACTGGTCCTGTATTCTTTTCTACATAACAGTCTTTGCCTTTTCAACTTACATTTTTATTGTTGAAGATTATGTGTTTTAATCCTTATGACCCCCTTCTTAAATGATGGGAACAAGTCTTCAGCATCTTGATATTCAGTAAAGTATTTAATACCAACAAGGACTAAAAGAATATATGTGAGATTGAGATTAAAAAATCTCACGGTCATACTTCCATGATCTTGTTCAAGCTTTCATGTCCCCTGCATTTATTCCATGAGACCCAAGCCTAAAGCACCAGTGGTAATTTGGAGAATATTAAAATCCAACCTATTGTCTTACACAATCCAAAGAAGAGAAACATTGAGTAAATTTAAAATTTCACAAAGATGTAACAGCCAGTCACTCCAAAGAATATAGGACACTAGAAGCAGGTCTTCATGGGAGCAGACATTCACACAATCACAGAGCTGCAGCTTCCTCAGGATATCATATATACACAGTCAGTTTGATGAGCCTGAATGCCCAACACAGTTTCCTTTCAGTGTCCTATGGTGGCTGCAGCCCAGTGCTGACTGGCAGACAGCTGGCTGGGCCAGTTCTGAAGCTCACCTGGAGGGACTGCCTTCCTCTCCCCTAGGCTGGGCCTTTCTCCTACTGGCTAACCTGGTCCCCAACATTTAGGCAGAGCCCTTGATTGCAGGTGTTGACCCAGGGCTGGGTTGGACTTGAATTTGGACTGCTGGGCCCTCCTTTTCTTATTCCATATTTCAGTGCTTCATGGCTTTCTCATCACACTGGTAGTAACTTCCTCTTAGCTCTTTCTTGCATTCCCCTGAGGGAATTGAAAGGATCACTGACCGATGATATAGTTTGGATATTTGTCCCCACCCAAATCTCATGTTGAATTGTAATCGCCAGTACTTGAGGTGGGGCCTGGTGGGAGGTGTTTGGATCATGGGGACGGATCCTCATAGTTTGATGCTGTCTTCATGATAATGAGTTAGTGCAAGATCTGGTTGTTTAAAAGTGTGTGGCACCTCCCCCGGCCACCCTCCTCTCACTCTCTCTCTCTTGCTCCTGCTCTAGCCATGTGACGTCCCTGCTCCCCCTTCGCCTTCTGCCATGCTTGTAAGCTTCCTGAGGCCTCCCTAGAAACTGAGCAGATGCCAGAACTATGTTTCTTGTAAAGCCTGCAGAACCGTGAGCCAATTAAACCTCATTTCTTTACAAAAAGTACCCTGTCTCACATATCTTTGTAGCAATGCAAGAACAGCCTAATATAACTGATATTGATGTTGCAACACTGCTTGATTCCTCCCAGCTTTCTTCTACTGCTGAAACTCTGAAATCTACCCCTCTTTGGAGGAAGATGTGATAACTGAGTTATTCTACTGGAACTCCAGTGAATCTACAAAGAAAAACCATTCATATCTTTTAATGTCTATGTGGAAGGGACCATCTTTTCTCCTGGAAAACATAAAATGCATTTAACAATTTCTTCCTTAGAGCAATAATTCTCTATTCTGGATGCAAAGTTAGAATCACACGGGAGGTTTTTTAAATGACCAATAACTGGGCTCCTCCACCCTAGACCAATGAAACCTGAATCTCAGAAGGTGGGGCCTGAGATTCTGCATTTCTAACAAGTTCCCAGGAGGTGTTGCTTCATAGACTTTCTTTAAGTAGTAAAAACTTTCTAGAATGCTAGTTCACGTATGTTAGCATGTATCAAAATTACCTGGAGGTCTTGGGTCCCACCCCTAGATTTTCTGATTCAGTCGGTCTTCGGCAGGCCTGAGAATCTGCACTTCTAAGAAGCTCCCAGGTTATATTGATGTTGCCCATTTTGAAAACCACTACAGTTCACACTATCCCTGCCCCATCCCTACCCTAGCATTTTTGTCCTTTTAGCATCACTGTGGCCACAAGGGTGAGGACCTGAGAGCATAGAGAGCAAGACCAAGGCAGACAGGTGGAGAGCCCCTAATCCTTTGAGTGTTCTTGGGTCTGATTCCCTAAATTTAACTTCAGGATTTGGTGAAGGCCACCAGCTATGACCCATGCAGTCTCCTCTACCCAAAAGTCCCCATTGTGTGCCACGTGTTTATCGAACAGAAGCCAACCTCACATTCAGTCAAGTTTCCTCAGAAGCAGTCACTCAGTTCCTAAAGAAAACAGTCACCTCCCTTGGCTGGGGCAAGGATTTGGAACACTGGAATGAGAGGTTACAGCCGGTTGTGAAACATCTTTCCCAGAAAAGACCAACACCCACCTGGCATCTGAGGCTTTAGGAGTCTGTTTGAAGCATATGGACTTTCATTAAATCAATTTTGCAAACTACTTGGAAAGAGAATTTGCTCATAAGAATCATCTAAGGACAGAAACAGCATTTTTCTTTTTTTTTCTTTTCTTTTTTTTTTTTTTTGACACCGAGTCACACCCTGTTGCCGAGGCTGGAGTCCAGTGGCGTGATCTCAGCTCACTGCAACCTCCGCCTCCCAGGTTCAAGCAATCCTCCTGCCTCAACCTCCTGAGTAACTGGGATTACAGGCACGCACCACCAGGCCCTGCTAATTTTTATATTTTTAGTAGAGATGGGATTTCACCATGTAGGTCAGGCTGGTCTCGAATCATGACGCCTGACGTGACTATGTAGCTGGTCAGGGGAATGGGAAGTACCTGTTTGTAAGATAATTCCTTATTTATTCTTCTTGCCCAAGGAAACCTGCCATTAATTACTTCTCTGTTTTCATCCTTGGGCTCTGAGTGAAAGGAGGAGAAGAAAAAATAAATATAATTCCACTCTTTATGAAAAACCCAGAGAAGTAAGAGTAACAAGCCAACTGCCAACTCTACCTGGGCTTAGCTTGGAGTGGGCAATTACAAAAGAGGGTGAGTCTATCCAGGAAAGTTTAAAAGAAAAAAAAAATTTCTAGAGCTTGATAGCAACAAGTCAGTTTCCACAAATCTCCGCGGGGTTATTAGACGAAAACATCAGGTTTGGTCAGTGAGAAAATATTCAAACCAATGATCAGAAAGAAATACAAACAGATCCCAGAACCAGACATTCTGTGATTACTTCCTCTTAAACACAGACCTAGATTAGCTCTCTCTTAATCTCTCATAAAATTAATCCTTAGCTGAGTGGACCCAGAAAGCCAAGTCTTCATAATTTTATGTATTTAAATCTTCGAATCTTTAGCATGACTTGAAATTCTCTGTGCACAACATAGTGAAAACCTTCATAAGCTGAAACGGTGCTCTTTCATCCATCCTATGGGGTCTGACTATTGTTTAATGAAGGAAAAACCACAAACCTATACAACCCATTTTAATGTTTTGCTAGTTTTAATGTGCATATGAATCACTGGGGATCTCAGTAAAATGCAGATTCTAATTCAAAATGGCCTTGAGTAGGACCTAAGATTCTGCTTTTCCAATAAGCTCCCAGGTGAGCCCATGCTTGAGGTTCTCAAACAACGCCTTGAGTAAAAATGATCTGTTCCACCTAAACTGGTGTTTTAGATTACAACCCTTAAAGTGACAAGAGAAAACACAAAAGAGAATTTTTTGTAACATTTTTTTCTTTTTACATAAGTCACAAACCCAGGAATCACAAAGCAAAAATAGACAAATTTGACCAAATGAAAACTTAAATTTCTACATGTCAGGAAATACTATAGGAATTAAACTGACAAGATGGAGGATAAAAGGCAGGACTAGCTTGCAGCTCCCACTGGGACAGACAGAGCAGCATGTGGAAACTTGTATCATGAACTTTTGTTCCAAGAACTACAGCAGGAACATACTAAGAAAGCCGAGAGAATCCACAGACGTTTTGAAGGGACTGGATCACCGCTGCAGGCTCCCTCAGATGCCAAAAAACTGTGAGTCGGCTTGTTTTTTCAGCAAGGAGTCTCGTGGTCTGGGGCAAGTTCTCAGCCCTGGTCACCGGCTGCCTGGAAATAGATGCAGTGCTGTTGTGGGGCATGGTGGGAGTGAGATTGGTCTTTAGGACTTTCGGCTGCATGGGAGTGGAGTGAGGCCTGTGACTGCCAGCTTTCCCCCACTTCCCAGATGACCTGTATGACTCAGCAGATGCAGCCATAATCTCCTTAGGAGCATAACTCCATTGCCTAGGGACCACACCCCCAACCTCCACAGCAGCTGCAGCAAGCCCTGCCCAAGGAGAGTCTAAGTTCAGACACATCTTACCCTGCCCCCACCTGGCGATCTTTCTCTACCTTCCCTGGTAGCTGAAGACAAAGGACATAATCTCTTGGGAACTCTAGGGCCCTGCCCACCTCCTCAGGAACCTGAATACTTAACCAGGTGTCCCTAGGGCAAGTTTGCATCCTCCCTACAGTACTACAACTGATGCACTCTTGAAAGCACCACCTCCCGACTGGAGGCCAACCAATACAAAACCAGCACACTAAACAAAAATAGAACCGAGGACCCTCACAGAGTCCACTTCAGTCCCTTGCTACCTCCACTGGAGCAGGTGCTGGTATCCAGGGCTGAAAGGCCTGAAGACAGTTCATATCACAGGACTCTGCAGACACTCCACAGCACCAGCCCAGAGCCTAGTAACTCTGCTGGATCACTAGACCCAGAAGACCGCAAACAATCACTACAGTTCAGCTCTTAAGAAGCCTTATTCCCAGGGGAAGGGGAAGAACACCATATCAAAGGAGCACTCCGTGGGACAAAAGAATCTGAACAGTAACCCTTGAGTCCCAGATCTTTTATCTGACATAGTCTACCCAAATGAGAATGGACTAGAAAAACAATTCTGGTAATATGACAAAACAAGGTTCTTTAACACCCCCCAAAAGATCACACCAGCTCAGCAGCAATGGATCCAAATCAAGATGAAATCTCTGAATTGCCAGAGAAAGAATTCAGAAGGTAAATTATTAAGCTAATCAAGGAGGCACTAGAGAAAAGTGAAGTTCAACTTACAGAAATCAAAAACATTACACAGGATATGAAAGAAAAAATCTTCAGTGAAATAGATAGCATAAATTAAAAACAATCACAACTTCTGGAAATCAAGGACAAGCTTAGAGAAATGTAAGATGTATTGGAATGTCTCAGCAATAGAATATAACAAGCTGAAGAAAGAACTTCAGAGCTCAAAGACAAGGCCTTTGAATTAACCCAGTGCTTCAAAGACAGATTAAAAATAAATTTAAAAAACGAACAAAGCCTCCGAGAAGTTTGGGACTATGTTAAATGCCCAAACCTAAGAATAATTGGTGTTCCCAAGGAAGAAGAGAAATCTAAAAGTTTGGGAAACATATTTGAGGGTGTAATCAAGGAAAACTTCCCCAGCCTTGCTAGAGATCTAGACATCCAAATACAAGAAGCTCAAAGAACACCTGGGATATTTATCACAAAAAGATCATTTCCTAGGCACATAGTCATCAGGTTATTTAAAGTGAAGACAAAGAAAAGAATCTTAAGAGCTGTGAGACAAAAGCATCAGGTAACCTATAAAGGAAAACCTATCAGATTAACAGCAGATTTCTCAGCAGAAACCCTACAAGCTAGAAGGGATTGAGGTCCTATTGTTAGCCTCCTTAAACAAAACAATTATCGGCCAACAATTCTGTATCTGGTGAAAATCAGTTTTATAAATGAAAGATATGGTCTTTTCCAGACAAACAAATGCTGAGAGAATTCGCCACTACCAAGCTAGCACTACAAGAACTGCTAAAAGGAGCTCAAATCTTGAAACAGATCCTTGAAATATGCCAATACAGAAACTCCTTAAAGCATAAATTTCACAGGATCTGTATATGAATAACACAATGAAAAAACACAAGGTATTCAGGCAACAAATAGCATGATGAACCTCACATTTGAATACTAACGTTGAATATAAATGACCTAAATTCTCTACTTAAAAGATAGCAAATGACAGAGTGGATAAGAATTCACCAACCAAGTTTCTGCTGTCTTCAGGAGACTCAATTAACACATAAGGACTCACATAAACTTAAGGTAAAGGGGTGGAAAAAGATATTCCATGCAAATGGACACCGAAAGTGAGCAGAAGTAGCGATGCTTATATACAACAAAACAAACTTTAAAACAACAGCAGTTCAAAAAAAAAAAAAAAGAGAGATATTATATAATGATAAAAGAACTAGTCTAACAGAAAACTACCACAATCCTAAACATATGTAACACTGGAGCTCTCAAATTTACTGCTAGACCTAAGAAGTGAGACAGATGACAGCACAATAATACTCCACTGACAGCACTAGACAGGTCATCAAGACAGAAGGTCAACAAAGAAACAATGGACTTAAACTACAGCCTGAGCTGTACCTTGGCCCCTTTTAGACATGCTTAGAGCCACTGGTACGCAGGGCACCAAGTCCCTAGGCTGCATATAGCAGGGGGGCCCTGGACCATGCCCACAAAACCAATTTTTCCTCCTAGGTCTCCAAGCCTGTGATGAGAGGGGCTGCTACAAAGGTCTCTGGCATGCCCTGGGACATTTTCCCCATTGTTTTGGTAATTAACATTTGACCCCTCATTACTTATCCAAGTTTCTGCAGCCAGCTTGAATTTCTCCTCTGAAAATGGGTTTTTCTTTCCTATTTCATTGTCAGGCTGCAAAGTTTCTGAACTTTCATGCTCTGTTTCCCTTTTAAAACTGAATGCTTTTAACAGCACCCGAGTCACCTCTTGAATGCTTTACTGCTTAGAAATTTCTTCCACCAGATACCCTAAATCATCTCTCTCAGGTTCAAAGTTCTACAAATCTCTAGGTCAGGGGCAAAATGCTACCACTCTCTTTGCTAAAACATAGCAAGAGTCACATTTACTCTAGTTTCCAACAAGTTCCTCATCTCCATGTGAGACCACCTCAGCCTGGATTTCATTGGCTATACCATTATCAATGTTTTAGTCAAAGCCACTCAACAAGCCTCTAGGAAGTTCCAAACTTTCCCACATTTTCCTGCCTTCTCCTGAGCCCTCCAAACTGTTCCAACTTCTGCTTGTTACCCAGTTCCAAAGTCACTTCCTCATTTTCAGGTATCTTTACAACAGCACTCCTCTCTACTGGTACAAATATACTGTATTAGTCCATTTTCATGCTGCTGATAAAGACATAGCCAAGACTGGGTAATTTACAAAGAAAATGAGGGTCAATGGACTTACAGTTCCATGTGGCTTGGGAGGCCTCACAATCATGGTAGAAAGTATGTCTTACATGACAGCAGGCAAGAGAGAATGAGAGCCAAGAGAAAGTGGAAACCTCTCATAAAACAATCAGATCCTGTGAGACTTATTCACTGCCATGAGAACAGTATGGGGGAAACTGCCCCCATAATTCAATTATCTCCCACTGGGTCCCTCCCACAACTTGTGGGAATGATGGGAGCTACAATTCAAGATGTGATTTGGATGGGGACACAGCCAAACCATATCAACAAGGATGCCCACTATCACCACTTCTATTCTACATAGTAATGGAAGTCCTAGCCAGAGCAATTAGACAAGAGAAAGAAATAATGGGCATTCAAATCAGTAAAGACTGACTCCTCCATCTCTTCCATCATAATTGTGAAGCTTCCCCAGCCACGTGGAACTGTAAGTCCAATTAAACCTCTTCCTTTTGTAAATTGCCCAGTCTTGGGTATATCTTTATCAGCAGTGTGAAAACAGACTAATACAGATGTGGAGAAAAGAGAACACTTATACACTGTGAGAATGTAAATTAATACAACATTTATGGAAAACAGTATGGAGGTTTCTCGAAGAACTAAAAATAGAACTGCCATTCAATTCAACAATACCACTACTGGGTATATATACCCAAAGGGAAGGAAAACATCATATCAAAAAGATACTTGCACAACTTCCACACTGCTGGGCATGTACCGTCAGCCCCACACCACCCTGTTGATGTGCACTCACCCATGGCTGCCCCACCACCCCGTTGGTGCTCACTCACCTGCGATGCCCCCACTGCAGTGCACTCTTCCATTGTCCCCTGCCATCCTGCTAGAGTGCTTTTCTGGCAGCCCATGTTTGAGTGTTGCTTCCAGCAAATTGGGAACACCTTGGCCCCTCAAGAGTAGTAGGTGCTTGACCTTGAGGGGCCAGAAAACAAAGCTGCAGACCTGGTCCCAGCACCCCATAGTTAGAGCATGAAGCCCAGGAGTGCTGAGCTGAGCCCTGGCCCCCTGATAGCATCCAGAAATGAAGCCAATCAACTACATCCAACTTATACCACAGTCAAACTTTTCAGGGCATCAAAAAATATAAAAGCAAAAAGGCCCATTCAAAGCATAACAATTTCAAAGATTAAAGGAACCTCAGCCCACACAGATGAAAAAGAACTGACACAAGAATTTTGCAACTCTAAAAGTCAGGATGTCTTCTTACCCTTAGACAATCATACTAGCGCCCCAGCAATAGTTCTTACCAGATTGAAGTGGCTAAAATGACAGACATAAAATTCAGAATCTGGATGACAAAGAAACTCAAAAAGATACAGGAGAAGATTGAAACCCAATCAAGAAAACAAGTAAAACAATCCAAGAGTTGAAAGATGACATGTCAATGTTAACAAAGCATCAGACTAAACTTCTAGAAATGAAAATTTCACTACAGGAATTTCATAGTGAAATCAGAAGCATTAATAACAGAATAGACAAAGCTGAGGAAAGAGTCTCAGAGCTCAAAGACTGCTCCTTCAAACCAACACAGGCAGACAAAAAAATTTTTTTTAATTTAAACATGAACAAAACCTCTGAGAAATATGGGATTATGTAAAAAGACCAAACCTACAACTCACTGGCATTCCTGAAAGAGTTGGAAAGACAGGAAGCAGCTTGGAAAACATATTTGAGGATGTTGTCCACAAAAATTTCCCCAATCTTGCTAGAGAGGTCAACATGCAAATTCAGAAAATTCATGGAACCCCTGCAAGATACACTAGAGGATGAACAACCATTCCCAAGACACATATTCCTCAGGTTCCCCAAGGTTAACATGAAAGAAAAAATCTTAAGGACAGCTACAAAGAAAGGGCAAGTCAGGTACAAAGGGAACACGGTCACACTAAGAGCAGGCCTTTCAGCAGAGACCTTACAAGCCAAATTAGATTAGGGCCCTGTATTAGCATCCTTAAGGAAAAAAAATTCTAGGCTGGGTGTTGTAGCTTATGCCTGTAATTCCAGCACATTAAGAGGCCAAGGCAGGAGGATCACTTGAGCCCAGAAATTTTCGACTAGCCTGGGCAACTAGGTGAGACCCACATCTCTACAAAAAATAGAAAATTAGCCAGGTGTGGTGGCATGTACCTGTAGTCCCAGCTACTCAGGATGCTGAGGTGGGAGGATCACTTGAGCCCAGCATGTTGAGGCTATAGTGAGCTGAGATCACACCACTGCACTTCAGCCTGAACAACAGAGCAAGATTATGTCTTAAAAAAAGAAAAGAAAAGAAATTCCAACCAAGAATTTCCTATCCAGCCAAACAAAGCTTCATAAGTGAAGGAGAAATAAAGTCCTTTTCAGACAGACAAATGCCAAGAGAATTCTTTACCACCAGACTTGTCTTACGAAAAATCCTGAGGAGGGTGCTATACGTGGAAATGAAAGACTAAAGCCTAACACCACAAAAACACACTTAGGTACATTGCCCACTCACACTATAAAGCAACTATTCAATCATGTCTACAGAACAACCAGCTAGCAACACAGTGACAGGATTAAAATCCTTACATATCGATATTGACCTTGAATGTAAAGGTCAATTAATAGTGCCAACATATTCACAGTATCGATATGTGTGAAGGTAAAGGTGCAAACATTTTACTTAAAAGGCACAGAGTGGCAAGTTAGATAAAGAAACAAGACCCAAGTGTTTGCTGTCAAGAGACCCATCTTATCTGCATTGGCGCCCAGAGGCTCAGAGTGAAAGGGTGGAAAATGATCTATCAAGAAAATAGAAAACAAAAAAGAGCAAGTGTTGCCATACTTATTTCAGACAAAACAGACTTTAAACCAACAATGATCAGAAAGGACAAAGAAGGGCATTATGAAATGATAAAGGATTTAATTCAACAAGGAGACTTAGCTGTCCCAAATATATATGCACCCAACACTGGGACACCCAGATTCATAAAACAAGTTCTTAAAGACTATGAAGAGACTTAGATAACCACACAATAACAGCCGGAGACTTCAACACCCCACTGACAGTGTTAGACAGATTGTCAAGGCAGAAAACTAACAAAGATATTTGGGACCTAAACTTGACACTTGACCAAACAGACCTAACAGGCAGCTATAGAACATTCCACCCAACAACAGAATATACATTCTTCTCATCTACACATGGCACATACTCTAAGATATAGAACACTCCAACTAACAACAACAGAATATACATTCTTCTCATCTGCACATGTTGCATACTCTAAGATTGACAACATGCTCGGCCATAAAGCAATTCTCAAAACAAATTCAAAACAACCAAAATCATACTAACCATGTTCTTAGACCTCAGTGCAATAAAAATAGAAATCAATACTAAGAAGATCACTCAAAGCCATACAATCACAGGGAAATTAAACAACCTGCTCCTGAATGACTTTTGGATAAACAAAATGAAACTAAGGCAGAAATCAATAAATTTTTTAAACTACTGAGAACAAAGATACAACATATTGGAATCTCTGGGACACAGCCAAGAAGTATTAAGAGGAAAGTTTATAGCACTAAATGCCTACATCAAGAAGTTAGAAAGCTATCAAATGAAAAACCTAATATCACACCTAAAGAAACTAGAAAAAGAAAAGAAACGCAACCCTAAAGCTTGCAGAAGAAAAGAAATAACCAAAATCAGAGCTGGAGTACTGACCCCACAGAAATACAAAAAGCCCTCAGGGACTATTATGAACACCTCTATGCATACACACTAGAAAACTTAGAAGAAATGGATAAATTCCTAGAAACATACAACCTGCCAAGACCAAACCAGAAAAAAAGTTGAAAACCTGAATAGACCAATAAAAAATTCTGAAATTGAATTAGTAATAAAAAACCTACAAACCAGAAAAAGTCCTAGACCACGTGAATTCATAGCCAAATTCTACCAGATGTACAAAGAAGAGCTGGTACCAATACTACTAAAAATATTTCAAAAAATTGAGGAGGGACTCCTCCCTAACTCATTCTGAGGCCAATATCATTCTGATACCAAAACCTGGCAGAGACACAATGAAAAAGAAAACTTCAGATCAAAATCCCTGATGAACATAGATGCAAAAATCTTCAACAAAATACTAGTAGACTAATACAAAATACTAATAAACTGAAAGCTAATTCACCACAATAAAGCAGGCTTTATTCCTGTGATGGAAGATTGGTTCAACATACAAAACCAAAATTCATCATCTTTCATGTAAAAACCCTCAACAGACTAGGCATTGAAGGAACATACCTCAAAATAATAAGAGTCATCTATGACAAACCCGCAGCCAACATCATATTAAACATGCAAAAGTCGAAAGCGTTCCCCTCGAGAACCAGAACAAGACAAGCATGCCCACTCTCACCACTCCTATACAACATAGCCAGCGCAATCAGGCAAGAGAAAGAAATAAAAGATACATAAATAGAAAGAGAGAAAGTTAAACTATCTCTCTTCACAGACAATATGATTCTATGTCTAGAAAACTCCATAGTCTCTCTGTAAAGGCTCCTAGAACTAATAAACAACTTCAGCAAAGTTTCAGCATACAAATCAATGTACAAAAATCAACAGCATTTCTACACACCAATAACGTCCAAGCTGGCAACCAAATCAAGAATGCAATCCCATTCATGATATCCACAAAGAGAATAAAATAACTAAGAACACAGCTAACCAGAGAGGTAAACAAACTATACAAAAGCAATTACAAAACATTGCTGACAAAAATCACAGGTGACACAAACATATGGAAAAATATTCCATGCTCATGGATAGGAAGAATCAATATTGTTAAAATGGCCATACTATCCAAAGCAATTTACAGATTCAGTGCTATTCCTATCAAACTAGCAATGTCATTTTTTTGCAGAATTAGAAAAAACTATTGCAAAATTTATATGAAACCAAAAAAGAGCCCAAATAACGAAAGCAATCCTAAACCAAAATAGCAAAGCTGGAGGCATCATACTACCGGACTTCAAACTGTACTACAAGGCTATCGTAACAAAAACAGCATGTAATGTTGCAAAAATAGAAACAGACCAATGGAAGAGATTAGAGAACCCAGAAATAAAACCATACACCTACAGCCATCTGATCTTTGACAAAGTCAATAATAACAAGCAATGACGAAAGGACTCTCCATTCAATCAGTGTTGGGATAACTGGCTAGCCATACGCAGAAAATTGAAACTGTGCCCCTTCATTTCACTATATACAAATGTCAACTCAGAAAAGATTAAAAACCTAAATGAAATACATAAAACTATAAAAAAAATCAGAAGAAAACCTAGGAAATACCACTCTGGACATCAGCATTAGCAAATATTTTATGACAAAGTCCTCAAATGCAATTGTAAAAAAATAAAGAAAAAAAGAAAAAGAAACAAAAACAAACAAACAGAAACTGACAAGGACAAGTGGGAGCTAATTAAACTAAAGAGTTTCTGCATAGAAAAAGAAAGTATCAACAATAAACAAACAACCTACAGAATGGGAGAAAATATTCATAAAGTATGCATCTGACAACAGACTAATATGCAGAATCTACAAGAAACTGAAATCAACAAGCAAAATACCAACAACCCCACTAAAAAGTGGTCAAAGGATATCAACTGACACCTTTCAAGAGAAGACATAATCTCAGCCCACAAGCACATGAAACAATGCTCAGCATCACTAAGCATTACAGAAATGCAAATCAAAACCACAATGGATACTAGCTCACATCAGTCAGAATGGCTATTATTAAAAAGTAAAAAAAATAACAGATATTAGTGAGGTCGTCTAGAATAGGGAATGCTGATACACTGCTGATGGAATGTAAATTAGTTCAGCCACTGTGAAAAGCTGTGGAAAGTTTAAAGATTTATCAAGGAACTTAAAACAGAACTACCATTTTACCTAGCAATCCCATTAGTGCATATATACCCAAAGGAATATAACTCATTCAACCAAAAAGACATGTATGTTCATCACAGTAATATTCACAATAACAAAGATATGGAATCAACTAGATGCTCATCAATGATGGAATGGATAAATAAAATGTGATATATATATGAATACTATGTGGCCATTAAAAAACCAAAATGATGTCCTTTGCAGAAACATGAATGCAGCTGGAGGCCATTATATTAAGTGAATAAATGCAGGAACAGAAAATCAAATAACATATGTTCTAACTTATAAATGGGAGCTAACCACTGAGTACACATGGACACAAAAATAGGAACAACATGCATTGTGGCCTACTTGAGGGGAGAGGTTAAGAGAAGAGTGAGTGCCACAAAACCACCTATTGAGTACTATGCTCACTATTTAGAAGACAAAATGATCTGTTCACCAAACTTCAGAGACATGCAATTTACCCATATAACAAAGCTGTACCTGTACCCCCGAACCTAAAATAAAAGTTGAAAAAAAAAGATACCTGCACATGTATGTTTATCACAGCACTAGTCACAATAGCAAAGATATGGAATCAACTTAAGTGTCAACAGAGAAATGGATAACAACAGAGAATTGGATAAAAGAAATATGGTATCTACGTACCATGAAATGCTTCTCATCCATGGAAAAGATTAAAATCATGTCTTTTGCAAAAACATAGATGGAACGGGATGACATTATCCTAAGTAAAATAACTCAGAAACAGAAAGTCAAATACTAGTATGTTCTCACTTATAAGTAGGAGCTAAACAATGGGTACACAGGGACACACAGACTGTAAGAATTGACATTGGAGACGACAAGAAGTAGGAGAGTGGGAGGGGCATGAGGGATGGAAAATTACCTGTTGGGTACAATGTTCACTATTTGGGTGATAGGTACATTAAAAGCCCAGACTTCACTGCTACACAATATAGGCATGTAAGAAACCTGCACTTGTACCCCTTAAATATATTTTTTAATTAAAAAAAATTTTAAGTCACAGACTTATGATTCCATTTATATATTCTTTACATGACAAAATTATAGATACAGAAGACAGATTAGCCAGTGCCAGGGTTTAAGGATAGTGGGAGGCCAGGTGACAGGCGTAACTATAAAAGAGCAGCACAAAGGAGATCTTCATGGTGATAGACTAGTTGTGGCTATTGATTGCAATGGTGTTTCCATGAATCTACACACGTGATACAATGACAGAGAATATACACATATTGTACCAATTGCCTAGTTTAGATATTGTACTATGATTATGTAAGATGTAATCATTGGGGAAAACTGGGTGAAGAATACATGAGTCACCTCTGTATTATCTTTGCAACTTCATATGAATCTATAATCATTTTTAAATTAAAAGTTTTAAAAAAGCAGCCATACATTCATGCTAAATTTAACATTTGGTTTGTGTATTGAAAAAAAATTTCTAAGACAAACTAGGTTTAAAAAAAAAGTAAGGTCAAGAACAATGCATATAATGTACTCCTATTTACTTTTTTCTTAGAAAGGTAGTATATGCCAGTACATATGCACATATATATGCTTATACAATTTCTTTATACAGAAATTTCCAAAGTAAAGGACAAGATACTAATAGCAAAGGCTGACCCTCAGAAACAGACTGGGGGAACCCAGACTAAAGAATATTTTTAACATGAAAGAGGACTATATTAATAATTGCACAGAAACAACAAGCATTAACAGGCTCAAAACTCAGAAAATCAGAGTTTATGGTCACTGAGAGTAGGCATTACTCAATAAATGCCAGTTATTGTTGTTACCTTCTTTTCTTCCTTACATTTTTACATATTTTGTGCAAAAAAAGTTTATGGTAACGGTAGACTAAGTTATTTGTTATTAACCCTCCTATTAAAAAAATTGATAGGATAGTTTTATAATGTTGGTAACCCATCAGATACATGATAGGATAGCCTCCTAAACACCTGTCAATCACTCAGTGGCCAACAACCTAAATGCCTACCAGACCAGGAAGGTAAAGTAAACATGTGAGGGCCAGGTGTATTATTTAGAAAAAGATTGAGATGGTGGACAACTAGAAAGAACATCCAGGCAAAGCATTTAAATACAAATGTATGCAAGACACGGCTTGGGCGAAACAAAACACATCTATGTTCTGCCAGTCCCCCACAGCAACCCATGCATGTCTGCTTGCTAAGGAATCCTGTTCCACTGTAGGCAGATCTAATTGCTAGAAAGTTCCTTGTGCTAAGCTGAACTTTATGTCGGTAATTTCCCTCTATAAATCCTAGATCTGAGCATTTTCTTCATAACAGTATGTAGTTGACGTGGTTTTGGTTTTAGCGAACACTTGCTGATGTCTATAATAAGAACTAGTTCCTTTAGCATGCGTTCAAAGCTACCTACAGGTAGGTAGACAGTGTAACACAAGTTTGCCCTCAGAAAGACTAGGCTTAAATCCCAACTCTGTCATCTAAAAGCTCTAGGACACTGGAAAAGTAATTTAAGTCTTAGATATATTTATATTCAAGATGAGGATAATGAAACTGTTCAGCCTGCAGAGTTGCCGTGGAGATTAAATGTGAAAATGTGTACAATGTGTAGTACATGTCAAAGAAATGACATTTTCTGTCGGAAATGTAAGTAATTTGGGGCCAATTGTTCAACTTTGAATTTTTGAGAAAGTAGAAAATCAGCAAATTTTCAAAGTCATTTCATACCCAAAGGTTGAAAGACAAGCTACAGGCTTGATTATCTTAAAGAAACTTCTTTTCCTTCCCAAGCTACCAGGTGTGTTTTCTTGCTTTGCCACTAGATGGCAATTGCCTCCCAGAGTATTTGAGTTCAAAGACCATAAAATCCCAGAGGCCCCACCAAGGCTAACTTTTAAATTACAAAGCAGTCCAGAACCACACCCTGGTCGCTCAAAGATAATTTGTTCACTTAGTAACTAAGAAATACAGGGACCACTTCCTGAAATTCAAGGGGGTAGGAGAAGGGGTGATTGTCTAGAAGAGCAACTTGAGACATTTTCCACAAAGTAACTCATTCATCTGACCTAGTTAGTTCCTGCTGCAAGAGTCTTTGCTCTCACTGTCCTATATTCCTGGACCCTCTCCCTCCAGACATTTGTACAGCCCACTCCTTTATGTGTTTCATTACTAGCTCCCTGCCTCTGTAATGTAAGTCTCAAGAGAGTTTTAGTTTCCTACAGCACACTCAACCTTAAGAATTATGCTTTCCATGTAGTAAGTGCTCAGTAAACATTGGCTGAATGAAAGTTAAATGAATACCCAGGACTCTCAAAAGTTGCTTGTCCAGTAGCTGGAAAGACACCTTCCCTCTTCTCAAGAAAGCAAACCAAGATGCAAGTGAACCAGAGACAGTGTATGTCCTGCTGACGCAGGGCTGAAGCTTCAGGTGGCTTCCCACCCCCACCTCTGGAAATCACATCTCATCTCCTACATTCTTGGGGCCATCAGTGACAATAAACTAGCCTGAGATGATGGGTAAAAGTCAAGAGTGACCCCTTTCTTTCCTTAACAACAACGTGCCTTTTAATAGAGTCCTTCTGGAGAGAAAGCTGTTCCCCAAAACCCATCATCTCTTCATCTCTTTCCTGTGGTCTTTTAGCTACACCTTTAGGTCTCTTTGATGCTTCAGAGGGAAGTAAATGCAGTCTCTCCTCCCATACACTGTCCCTGAGAGGGGTACCCCAGTCCCTGGACTTCAGATCAGTACTCCCCTTGGGCCCCATATGTAATCATCATCTCCTGATAATCTCACCGCAAGCCTGCCTCTGTTCCTCTTCCCCATTCTCACTGCAACCACTCAGAGTCAGGCCCTCCTTTTCCTGAGTTGATGGATGGGAAATAGGCTATTTAATGAAATGCATGTTTCTGGCCATGACATTCTGCTCAAAACCTTCCAAGGACCTTGTAAAACCAGCTTATGTCATCTCCTTACGAAGCCTTCCCTGCCCCTTCCTCTCAGAAGAATTGACTCTCTCCCCCTTGTGTCTCTGCTGTGCTTCATGTAGACTCGACTGTTACCATCTGTTCCTCTCTACTGCAGTGACTTGTTAGCCAGCTGCTTCACCTCTAGACTAGCAGGCCTTGATCATGTTACTTTTTATGTCCAGTACATTAAAAAAAAACTGACTTTCATCAGCATATCAACACTTATGGTTGGTTCTTGTTACCCATCAAAAACAATCCGAGCCTCTTGCTCTATCATTAACAGTCACCAGCATGTCCCTTCATTAGTCTCCCATATATCCCATCCACTCCCAGCCAGGCTGAGTGTCCCTGGGTGCCCCTGTTAGCATGTGTCTGGGACCACCTAAAAGGTTCTGGCGAAAGGTCCCTAAATGGTAACGTTTAGTACATGATGGCAGATTATACTTAAAATGGTAGATGTTAGAATATAGTTAACTGGAGGTTCTAGAGCCAGACCACCTGGTTCAATCTCCCTTCTACCACTTAATAACTTGTGACTTGGGAAATTATATCACCTTAACCTCTCCATGCCTTAGTTTCTTCCCTGGCAAAAAAGGTGCCAATAATAGGACCTATCTCATAAAGGTTTTTTGGAGGATTAGAATGATATAGATAAAGCTCTAGAACAACCTTGTCACATAGTAAGCATTTAGTTAATTCTGATTATTACTGAGTGTCTGCTATATGTTGGCCACAATGCTAGAAACTTGACATATATTACTAAAACAGGAAAAGTTCCCATGTCCCCCTCACAGGGCGTGCAATGGAGGAGTGGCTCGCTTCTTCAGCGCCCGGCTGCTCAAACCTCTAGGGGGAGCATGCAGATGGGCAGGCTGTGGGACTCCAACCCCACGGCAGTGTCTTGGGGCGAATGTTTACAGCTGAAGCCCCAGTGGGCGTGTGTTACAGGGTGCTCTTTTACTTTAGCCCTTTGTAGGCGGCTTGTGGTAGCTCAATTAGACCTCTGCCTTATTGCAAGGACAGAGGACTTTCTGTATCCCAGGGTTCTTGCCTTGGTGTACCAGAAGAATCAGATCACGCGTGGGCTTGGAGAATGAGTGCAAGGTTTCATTGAGTGGAAGTAGCTCTCGGCAGATGGGGGAGCCAGAAGAGAGATGGTTTTCCCGTGGAGTTGGGCTGCTCGGCGGCCTGGGCTCTCCTCCAACTGCCACCTTGTTCCACCTGTCGATGGCCTGCTGGCCTGCCAGCATCTGTCGTGGGCTCTTCGCCCAGCATGCTCCCCTCAATGTCCTCTCAACCTCCAGCCACTCGTGTCTTCTTCCACCAATGTGTTTCTCTCAACCTCCAGCCGTTTGTGTGTCTGCCTGCTAGGGCCTCGGGGTTTTTATAAGCACAGGATGTGGGCGTGGCAGGCCCAGGTGGTCCTGGGAAATGCAACATTTGAGCAGGAAGGCAGAAGTGTCTGTCCTCTCCTAGGTCAGTGGGCACAGGCTGAGGGTGGAGCCCTCACTAGGGACTATGCCCTTCCCTTCCCAGCACTTCCCTTGTCCCCTTTCATATCATTAGTTCTCATCCTTACAACAACACTGGAAGCAAAGAGTACTTGCTTCCTTCAACTGGTGAAAGGGCTGAAGCCCACAGAGATTAAGTACCTGTCTCAAATTCACATGGTCAGGACATTTTGAAGCAAGGATTTAAATCTACTTATGTGATTTTTGCCATACCTGTACTATTATTTACTAAATAGCCTTTAATTTGGCTCCTTCTCCTTTAAATAAATATATTAATAAATCTAAACTGCATTTCCTTTTCACAAATAAGTTTGATGTGTTCACTAATTCTCCTTATTCACATAAGTTTACAATTGTTAAATGTTTGTCCATATTTCCCCTAAAAATATCAGATATTCCACAGTAATTACTAAAAATATTATGTATTCCACAGTCCACGGTACTGAGCCACATTGCTTAGCCTGTTTTTACTTATATGCATTTCACAAGAATAAAGTAATCACTTAACTTATAAATTAAAAGGACTTTAAAAGCAATCTAAGCCAGGAGTCAGTAGGCTTCAATTTTTATGACAATTTTGAGGAATTGACAATGGCTGTCCAGAATAAATACTGTGTTGGACACAACAAGAGATAACACCATGCTCTCTGTGCACTGTAGGCCCAGGAGGCTGGAGTGAGGGGATTGGCCACATATTTGCCATTCTTTGTCTAGTCCAATCCACTCAACTTTTCAGAGATGATGCCCCATTAACTCTTCTTCCTCCCACCGCCATTCCTTTACTGGATAACCATGAGAGTCATATTTTACCGAGAGACACTAGTAAGTAAGCAAGGAAGGAGACTGCCAACTCTGTTGATTCTGCAGTGATGGCACCTTAGGAGACACACAGGGAACCTAGGGCCATCAAAAAGGCAATTAAAAGGGCTGACAGATGATATGCTGGATAGGACATCCAGGCAAGGAGAGTAGAAAAACATCAAGGAGCTGCAACAGCCAGACACAATAGGATCCTGGCAAGTAAATATTGTTTAATGTGATGACTGTGTATTAAACCTGAAGTTAGCATTTAGCCCCTGTCGGTAAGCCAGCTGGATGCCTCTAAGTGCTTACTGGGGCTCTTGTATATATATTTTTTCTTGCTCCAACACATACTTAAGGCAGACACTGGGTTGTGGTAAGGGATCTCTTTTATGGCTATTTACTTGGACCAAGTTGTTATGCCCATGCAGACAAGCCTCTACTTATTTGGTCTCATTTGAAGGATTAAAAAAAAATTCTCCTACTGATTCTCCCTCTATAATTCTTCCTATCCTTTCCATTATTAAAAGGAAGGGAGGTTTGTTCAGTGGTTAGGATCTCTCCAAAATCTACAAAAGAAGACTCACAGGCCCTTCCTCTTCTGGCAAGACTAGATCCCTTTTACAGAAAACATGTACAAGATCACAGTTCAGAAAAGAGTTAACATAGCAGACTTGAAAACTGCTATGCTTAGAAAGCCTTGCTTACAGGATTGGCCTTTGGGCTGACATCTGGAAACTTAGATTTCAGAAGATTCCCACAATTCACTAGCAAGAATGGCTCATGTACCTAAACTGTGTAAATATGGTTTACGCTGAACACTTGCTTTATTTCTGGGAGTCTGGAATTTGTGTACACGGCAGGCAGAGGCAGGTAAAGAGGGCATGCCCCCAGACCCCAGTGAAAAACCTGGGCACTGAATCTCTAACGGGCTTTCCTGATGGGCAACATTTCACACTTGTTGTCACAACTCATTACTAGGAAATTTAAGTGTCCTCTGTGACAACATTAGGAAAGGACCCCTCGAAATTTGCACCTAACTTACCCTGGACATGCACCTGTTCTCTTTGCCAATTTTTCTCTGAATCCTTTCACTGCAATAAATAATTGCTGTGAGTAGGACTATACATTCTATACACTGAGTTCTGTGAGTCCCTCCAGGGGATCGTGGAACCAGTAGCAGACCAGGGGAATCCACTGACACAAGCACTTGTGCTTTTCTGTGCTCTGGGAATATAAGTAGATGGGTCATGGCCAGAAAACAAACAAACAAAAATTGAGCTAAAAATATGAAATTTAACCATAAAGTGTGAACTCCAGAATCATCAACTAGAGAGCTGATCTATGTCTTGAACAAGCGGTGAAACATGGTGAATTTCCTGTAGCAGTTGGAGAAGGAGGATTTTGCCCTTGAAAAGCATCATTCAATTTATGATCTGATCTTGTACAGAAGAAGAGAAAGTTGCTATATAAATAAATGCTAGTTAACACAAACAACCTCTCTTGAAGTAGAACCACCTCCAAACTAGAAATCTAAGATTCCTCCCCACTTTTTTATAAAGGCCTTGCCTTCCATAAAGGCCTTTAGAAAACCTTAGACCCGAAAGGGAGCTCAAAGCTCGTCATTCCCTCTCTTCTCAGTATAGAAATCCTCTTCAGAACATTCCTATCAGATTATCTCTTGAGCACTTCCCATTCACCCAGTGCTTCTCAAAAATTTCCTCCAAACTACCCTAAGAAAATAACTCTTATTGGCAGAGTAGTTACAGGTATAGTTCCAATCAGATTTGAAAAGATAACTATCTCTGAGCATACCTTGCTTTTCCTTAAAATTTATCTGATTTTTGTTATTTCCTCACATGTCTGTGTTTTGTGGAGAGATTCATCACCATTTTAAAAAGCATGCCTCAGGCCAAGCACCGCGGCTCACATCTGTCATCCCAGCACTTTGGGAGTACAAGGCAGGAGAATCGATTGAGCCCAGGAGTTGGGGACCAGCCAGGGCAACATAGCAAGACCTTGTTTCTGCTAAAGGTAATTTTTTTTCAAAAAATTAGCCAGGTGTGGTAGCACATTCCAGTACTCCCAACTGCTAGGGAGGCTGAGGTGGGAGGATTGATTTAGCCTGGGAGATTGAGGCTGCAGTGAGGTTTGAACGCCATTGCACTCCAGCCTGAGAGACAGAAAAAGACCTTGTTCAAAAAGAAAGAAAGAAAAAAATAAAGTGGTCGGGCACGGTGGCTCATGCCTGTAATCCCAGCACTTTGGGAGGCCGAGGTGGGTGGATCACAAGGTCAGGAGATCAAGACCATCCTGGCTAACACAGTGAAACCCCGTCTTTACTAAAAATACAAAAATTAGCCAGGCGTGGTGGTGGGCGCCTGTAGTCCCAGCTACTTGGGAGGCTGAGGCAGGAGAATGGCATGAACGCGGGAGGTGGAGCTTGCAGTGAACCGAGATCGCGCCACTGCACTCCAGCCTGGGCGACAGAGCGAGACTCCGTCTCAAAAAATAAATAAATAAATAATAAAGTATGGCCTTAGAGAGATTACTGAAGTACATTTTTATATAACTTTTTTGTAATTACAAAATACAAAAAAAGTACAGAGAGAAAAGAATAATACCTATGCATAATCCCTGCACTCCTACCAAGATAACTGCTTCTAATATTTATGTGCCTGTCTTAGAAATTTTTATTTTAAAGAAAAAACCAACTATAAGATAGTATGATAGGTTCTACTTGCAGAAAAAAATATATGAAAGAAAAAAAGAATGGAGAATTACAATCTTAACAGAAGAAGTGCCTGAAATCTACTTTGACTAGAAAACCTAGAGGTGAGAGAGACAGAAAATTAGACATAATAACCATGTTTTCATTTTAAAACACACCTTTCAAGTAAGGATCCAGATGCTTCAGATATACTAGGCAAAGACAGGGTCCAAGAAATTTAAAAAAGGCTGTCTGCACATGTATTCATCTTGATTCTTTGTTAATGTAAGGTTTGGCATCTATATACCCTTTAGTTATACTCACTCAGCAGCTGTCAGCAGAATCATTGCACAGGTTAAGAGACAGCAGTGTTGGGAATTTACTTTCCAATGACATATATATACAGGTCTTTCCAAGACGTACAAAGTTTAGGTCTCATAAGAAAAATAATTGTGCTTCTAAGGCATTAGATTTCGTGGTTGGCCAGCTAAATAAGAGACCTAGGTCCATTTCAAGGGCCTAAAGGAGATAGATGTTGCACACACGCACACACACACACACACACACAAAGATGGGTGACACTCCTGCTGAACAACAGTATTCCACCAGGCAACTGGCTAAAGGAGTGGAATTTACTTCAGTGGTTGGAAACCTAAAGGGATCTACAGTGTTTGAAAGAAACTGAGAACTTGCTTTAGAAGTCCAAGTTCTAGTCCAAGTTCTGTCCTTTACCATCTGGTTGTCTTTGCAAGCCATTTCACTTCTCTGAGCCTGTTTTCCCATCAATAGAATGGGTATAACAATGTCCACCTTGAATGATTGGGGGTTTATATAATTTAGACTACTTGGCATGTAATAAATACTGAATAAATGTAGCCCAGAGAATTGTTACAAACAATTACACTGATACAATAAAACAATACATGCGAAAGCACTTTGTAATCTGTATAGTTATCTGGGAGTGGGAGAAAGCCAAACCTTGCCAGAATACTATTGCTTAGAACTAAGGATTACATTTAATAAGGGCCTCATACATCAAGAAGGCAAACAGATTGAGACAACTCCATTTGATGAGCAGTTGCTGTCTCAAGTGCCACATTGTAAAAAGTACCCTGCAGCCATGAGTACAGAAGGGACAAAGAAATACAGCATTCATGCCAGGAATTGCAGCATAATCGAAATGAGTTAGAGCTTGAGCCCAGCAGGAACTTACAGAAAGACACTGTGCCTACACCCTGGCTCCCTGATCTGCAGCTGCACCACTGAATGTTGCAGAAAAAGGTTTCATGAACAGAAAATGGCAATCATAAGCATTAGACTTGTAAGGTGTATACACTCAAGTATATCTAAGTGTGTGATCTCAAATTACTGGATATCAGCAAAAAAGAACAGAGAATATTTCCAGTCACAATCCAAGGACAATATGGAGTATCAGTTTCCACTAACTATGGATTAATGATGGACCTACTTGATAGAGTTTCTATAAGGAATAAATTAGACGAAATATAGAAAATACCTAGAACATATCTAGCAAGGGGCGAGCCTTCGATAATATATAACTAGTATTATAAGGATAAAATGTATCACTTTTTGTTTCAATAATTTACAGTATAATTTGGGATTAGGTTACAAAATTAATGAGTAATGTGATACTCAAGTGAGGTAAAATTATTTATTAATAATCTCTAAATTATCAAGACCTGCAGACTTGGAAGCTCCAAAGCAAATAATACATGACTTTAATCACTTTTTGTCTTTGAACTGAGATCTCCCTTTACCCAGGGCAAGGGAAGCTTCTGTTTTAATGGAAGGGAAAAGAGAGGGGATGGAGGGAATTGAAGCTGGAGTAGGCTTGTACAATGGGACAAATAAATATAGTTTTCTCTCTTTCTGACCAATACATACCGTTGGCTTCATTTTACAGTTGGCTTCAAGTTAACAGTGCATGTGATGCAAATCAATTTACAATTTTCCTTAGTAATTAAATCAAATACTAATAAAATACTTAAAGCTGTCTTTTACTATGCCTCAGTCTGACAACTGAGAGGCAACTACTGCAAACATACTGAATTATGTCTTCTGGTATTCAGCTTCGTTTCTCTAAATAATGTGCTTGTGCATTTATTTCTTGATTAATGTGTCTTATACATTATCTAGTGACTTCTGTTAATATTTAGCTCTATTACATTCCCAATCCTCCACCTCCTTTCTTCCCTATACTCCCTCTTACATCACGGTTTTTCTTAATAAATCAACAGTGTTTATATTTTTATTATGTAAACATTGTTTATTTCCAAGTCAAATTGTCTATTATGATTACATTCCCATTTACACACAATTTTCTGATACTTCGTTTTCTTTTCTTTCTTCCTTTTTTTTTTTTTTTTTTTTGAGATGGAGTTTCGCTCTTGTTGCCCAGGCTGGAGTGCAATGGCGTGATCTCAGCTCACCACAACCTCCGCCTCCCGGATTCAAGCGATTCTCCTGCCTCAGCCTCATGAGTAGCAGAATCCCAGCTACTTACAGGCCTAGTTAGTGACTGCTTTATTTATCATTCCTTGGTTTTCTATGCCTATTACAAGTTTTTTCTAATGCTACTTACAGGCATGATTAGTGATTGCTTTATTTATCATTGCTACTGATTACAAGCATAGTTAGTGATTGCTTTATTTATCATTGATTGGTTTTCTGTGCCCATACGAAGTTTTTTCAAATGCTGCAGCTCTTTTGGTGTGTACTTATCAATAATTATTTAACTCAAATGCTAGCCAACCATTTAATTTAGTTATATTATTTTTCTCTTTGAGGATGAAACTGTCCATCCAGCTCTAATAAGAACTGGTAGCTTTCTTGCCCTGATGCTTAGCTGTTTATACTGAAACTTCCCCTCCACTTCTCTCCTGTATTGGATCCCCTGATTCCTTGAAGTAATGTCTATTTTTCATTTTACCCTATCGACTGCTAAAACACATTCTGCAACAACTTCCTGAGAAAGGATACATGTAAAATTAGTTTTTGGACTTCTCATGTATCTTGATTGATTAATTGATTGATTGATTGACGGGGTGTGGAAACCTAAGTTGAAGTCAAATCCCCTTAGAATTTTAGAATTTTGAAGGTATTTCTTTACTATCTTCCAGAATCCTATATTTTAGCAATTTTATTTGCTATCCTTTGATTGTGACCTTTTTTTCTCTATAACTTGATGTGGGCCTTTTTGCATTTGTTGATCTGGGTAATTGGTGACCCCTTTCACCCTAGAAACTTTCAGCATTCAGTAACGAGAAATTGTCCTATATTATTTATTTGATAATTTCTTCCTTTATGTTTTCTCAGTTCTATCTTTCTGGATCACTTCCTTCGTAGGATGTTTGTTCTCCTTGTTTGATCTCCAATATAGAACCCCTAGTTCTATTTTCTGGGCAATTGTCTTTCACTTTATTATTTACATATTAATAAAATTAACTAATTTATTTGTATTAGTCAGGGTACTTAGGTGCAATGATGAGAAGCAAACTCTGCCTCATAAAGCAGAAAGGGAATGTATGTAAAACATTTTGGGTAACTTATAGAATATTTGCAACATGAAAGAACAGACTTGGAGACTACAACAGCCAAGAAACCAGAGCACCCTGAATACTTCTTAGAACTTAATTCATTAATGCTTTTGTTTCACAGTGACTTTAAAGAGAAATAATTTGTAGAGCATCTTTGTTTCTACTGGATTTATTAATTACATATTACTCATTATAGTAAAAAAAAAAAAAAAAAAAGAACAATCCGTAAGAGTGTGTCTGGAATTGGTGGGCTCTTGGTCTCCTTGACTTAAAGAATGAAGCTGCGGACCCTTGTGGTGAGTGTTACAGTTCTTAAAGATGGTGTGTCTGGAGTTTGTTCCTTCTGATGTTCGGACATGTCCAGAGTTTTTTCCTTCTGGTGGGTTCGTGGTCTCGCTGACTTCAGGAGTGGAGCTGCAGACCTTCGTGGTGAGTGTTACAGTTCATAAAAGCAGCGCCTCCAGAGTTGTTAGTTTCTCCCGGTTGGTTTGTTGTCTTGCTGACTTCAGGAGTGAAGCTGCAGACCTTCAGGATGAGTGTTACAGCTCTTAAAGGTGGCGTGTCTGGAGTTGTTCGTTCCTCCGGGTGGGTTTGTGGTCTCACTGGCTTCAGGAGTGAAGCTGCAGACCTTCATGGTGAGTGTTACAGCTCATAAAGGTAGTGTAGACCCAAAAGCTGAGCACCAGCAAGGTTTATTGCAAAGAGCAAAAGAACAAGGCCTCCACAGCATAGAAAAGTACCTGAAGAGGATGCGGCTGCTGGCTTGGGGTGGCCTGCATTTATTCCCTTATTTGGCCCCACCCACATCCTGCTGATTGGTCCATTTTACAGAGAGTTGATTGGTCCGTTTTACAGAGTGCTGATTGGTCCATTTTTACAGAGTGCTGACTGGTGCATTTACGAACCTTTAGCTAGACACAGAGCACTGATTGGTGCATTTACAATCCTTTAGCTAGACACAAAAGTTCTCCAAGTCCCCACCCAATTAGCTAGACACAGAGTGCTGATTGGTGCATTTACAAACCTTTAGCTAGACACTGCTCCAAGTCTCCACCCTACCCAGAAGCCCAGCCGGGTTCATCTCTCAAAAGCGTTACTGTCGCCATCACTGGGCATAGCTTGCACTGTAATGCCACCAACACTGGGTGTTGTGTGGTGTCACTAGAATTTCTTCCAATCTACCATTGGAGGCTGGAAGTAGCTGCAATCACAACCTCCAGACTCACCAGAATGGATCTGTGTGGTACCTGAGTCTTCCTGTCACTAAATGCTAATTCATGGTCTGGAGAAACTGACCATGCCCTAGTTACAAGTAAATGTTTGACATTTTCGGTTTTAATATTGGAAACTGGCTCTGTCTCAAAAGGTAGGGAATCCCCCAAATGTATGATAAGGGCTCAGAGGCTAGGCAATCACAAAGGATAAAAATGTCCACTGAGGTCCATGCTTAATCCATCCTACACCAATGTTCACCCTTCTTCTACACTTCTAAAAAAATGCTTCTATATAGCATAATGCAACAGAAAATACCTTGTCCAACTAAAAAACATGCTTATCCTTTGCCCTAACATTTAAAAAGCAGTCAACTCAAAGTCTCATTGTTATTTATTGTTTCCATTCCAAAGTCAGGATCTCTGAGTAATGTTCATGCTTCTCTGCTTCTGTACTGATAACCTTCTTTTCAATATCACATAGTCTTGGATTAATTTGTGAATTTAACCATAATGAACAAACATAAGGTAGTGGGAGATGGGGGATAAAGGAAAGAAAAGAAGGCAGTTCAACTGTCTAGGATATTAATTACTTTCAATGGCAAAACCTGCAATTACTTTTGCACCAACCTATAATACAAGAAAATATTGGGAGATGCTGCTGTCCTTATTTCTCCAAATCCCCACGAAACTTGTGGTGGGCTGAAAAATGATTCTTCAACATCCACATCCTAATACTCAGAACCTGTATATGTTACTGTATTTCAATGAAGAGTCTTTGTAGATGCAATTGAATTAAGGATCTCGAGATGAAGAGATAATCCTGGATTACAAACATGGACATAGACATAAAATCCAATCATAGAGGTCCACATAAGAAAGAGGCAGAGAAATGTTTGACACATACAGAAGAGGAAAAGTCAATGTGTACACCAAGGCAGAGATTACAACAATGTGGCCACAAGCCAAGGAATGCCAGCAGCCACCAAAACGTAGAAGAGGCAAGAAATGTGTATCCTCTAGAGCCTCTAGAGGGAGTATATTCCTGCCAAAACCTTGATTTTAACTCAGCAAAACTGATGTCAGGTTTATGGTCTTCAGAATTGTAAGAGAATAAATTTCAGTTATTTTAACCAACCAGACTTGTGAGAGGTTGTTACAGCACCCACTGGAAAGGAATATGAAGCTACAGTAGAATTTAGGATTTTCCTTCTCTACTATCAGGCTCAGAAGTCTGTGTTTGTCAGATGCTTCTCATGAGATTCTAGACATTATTCAGATTTTTAAATTACTTCTTTGGTAGCAGCAGCATCTGCTAAATGGGTCATTTCTTCACCACCCCTGCTATTTCCTTCTACAGGGAGGAGTTCCTATACCTTTAATACTTCTGATCTGCCCATTTTCTCGCTAATTGGTGAATTTGGAAGGAGAAGTTCCTTCCTTTTGGGAACTTGGTCTCTGCATAGAGGTTTTTGTACCTGGGTGGTTGGCTTTTAACTGCTAAAACCTAAACAAAAGACTTTTAAATCTAAGCTGTAGAGCATTGTGACTTTTGTGGATAGTTTAAGGAGGCTAATTCCAGAGGCAGAACTTGACCCATGGGAGGTTTCAGAGAAATGTCAGTTGAAAGCCACTGGGCCTCAGCAAAGACACTGGAGCCCTCAGGTCTCAGCAAAATCTCCAGGAAGAATATTTGTTGGGGGCAAGAAAACCGCAACTGGAGGAAGTTCACCCAGAGGCTGGCAAGCAAACTGATTTCTCTGTCCTCAGCAAACTTACAGACCCATAGTAGGCACAGGCAACTTCGCAGTACAGGCAAAAGCAGTTCAAACTTTAACTACATGTAACATACCTGTGTGGGCAGCAGGACCTCTGCAGATGCCTTGGAATATGTTGGGAAGCCTGAGTCAACAAGAACATCTGAGGCAAGGGGCCAGTTGTAGGGAAACACAGTGTGTCTTCCTATAAGACTTTGAGACATTAGTTATAGCACAACATTTGTTTTTTTAAGCTGAAAGGAAGGTAAACTCATGTGCACTACAGAGCACTAGGGAGATTCATATATATCCATGCTAGCTTTATATCATTTATCATCATTTATATCACACTAGCTTCATATATCCATACTAGCTTTATATTATTCGTGTCTAGCCAACATAAGATGTCCTAGATTGGCTGTTTCAACTTCCATTCTACATTCCCAAGGGGAAAACTGCAACAAGGTCAAGGTTGAATTAGTAAGTCTTGTATATGGACTCAAGAATCATCCTCATTCAGTGGTACCCCATTTGGTTAATTTCTTATGAGGAAGAAACCTTCCCCAGGATGCAGTTTTCTTTAACCTAAACAACCTGACAGGTGCGTGACACATGACTGACACATCTGTGACTGTGTGACACATGACTGACAAGTCTGTGACGTGTGTGGCACGTGACTGACAGGTGTATGACATGTGCTATACGTGAATTACATGTGTGTGACACGTGACTGACACATGACTGACAGGTGACTGGCACATGACAGACACATGTGACATGTGACTGACACATGTGGCATGTGACTGACAGGTGTATGACACCTGTGTGACAGGTGAATGATACGTGTGTGACATGTTACTGACATGACCGACATGGTTGACACGTGACTGGAACATGACTGACCCATGTGGCATGTGACAAGTAGATGACATGTGTGACACATGACTGACAGGTGGCTGACACGTGTGCAGCACGTGACTGACACCTGGCTGACACGTTTCTGACACATGGCAGGCACATGCTGACATATAGCTGATGTGTGTGGGGGGCATGTGACTGATGTGTGACTGGTGTGTGACCTATGACTGAATCATTACAGACCCGTGAATGACCTGTGTGTGACCCGCGTGTGACCCCTGTCCAGGTAATTTTTGTTTTTTTAGTAGAGACGAGGTTTCACCATATTGGCCATGATGGTCTCGATTTCTTGACTTCATGATCCACCTTCTCGGCCTCCCAAAGTGCTGGGATTACAGGTGTGAGCTACCACACCTGGCCTCAAATGATACTCTGTTGGAAAGGAGAATGGATATAGAGGTGGATATTCCTTTAAGGTATGGAAGATACACAAGGTCATATTAGTTTCTCTTGGAGATTTCTCGCTAATCAGCTTTGGCTCACAACATACATTGTTAAGAAGATTCTAGAAGCTTGACATTGACCTTCTTGTGTCTTAGAGACATTAAAACAAAGAAGGCTTTCTTTTTCTACTTTTCACTCGGGAACCTTAGAGTATTTGGTAACATAAAATACTGGGTTCTAGGGAAATAACTGTCCCTAGGATAACTGCTCTAGAGCCGAAAATTGATTTTTTTTAAAATTTGGTGAATATGGCAGGTACTGACAAATGTGTGCACCATATTAAGATGAAACACCAAAGCTGTTGCTTCAGAACAATTCTGGAGTCCCTGAAAAACCCATACTCCTCCCAGAAAGAGGATTCCCAAGCTATAGGTGCCACAGGAGTCCACCGCACCCTCTCAATGAGACTGAGCAGAAAAAAAAACTGATGAGGGCACTTTGATTTCTTTAGATTTTTAACTCACAAGAGTAGGAGAATTTCAATTACTGAGGGGATTTGAGTCCCTGAGACATTCATGTCTTTTAACTTTAGCTTGCAAGGGGATTTAATCTTCAGGCCTTAATTTCTCTCTGGGAATTTGATGATGGGAGGAGGCTTATACCCAAATGTGGAATATCTCTATTTTGCCAGGCCATTTATTACTACAGGGTCTCCATGCACTTCATTTTGGAGCATTTTTATGATATCACTTGATCTCACTGTAGAACTTCTGACAACAGTGACTAAACGAAGAGAAAAGCAGTAAGAGGTGTCCTCTCCATAGTGAAGAGTGTTTTCAATCGTTGACACTGTTCAGAATGGTAATAATAAGTCACACCAAGGCTAAACCAAAGGTGGAATATCCACTGGAGGGTTTCTTCTCTTGGGAAACCATTTTCAGGTAAGCCATAATTGGGAGTACAACAGGTAATTTAGGATGGGAAATAGAATAAGTAATAGATTTTCTTAGCTTTGGATGTAGAAGGTACTTAACATTGGTTTAATTAATGTACATTTCCAACTTATTTCAGAACCTTGTAGAGGTGAAAATTCACATTGCCTCTCGATAGTCCCAGTTTCAAAGCCAGAGGATCAGAGGTTGGACTGAGGCAAGGGCCTTGTGAAGGCCTGCCAATCTCCTCCCATGAGGGGAATAGACAGCCCACTGTTGGTTAACTACAGGGTTAATGCCCCAGTCACTGAATTGATTGACCAAAACTTGAGGTCTAAAAGTCCTAGCCAGAGCAATTAGTCAAGGGGAAGAAATAAAAGGCATCCAAATAGAGAGACAGGAAGTCAGCCTGTCTCTCTTTACTAATGATATGATCCTTTACCTAGAGAATCCCCTAATCTCTGCCCACGTCTCCTAAATCCGATAAGTAACTTAGGCACAGTTTCAGGATAAAAGACCAATGTACTAAAATCAGTGGCATTTCTATACACCAATAACATCCAAGCTGAAAGCCAAATCAAGAATGCAATCCCATTCACAATAGCCACAAAAAGAATAAAAAACCTAGGAATACAGCTAACCAGGGAGGTGAAAGATCTCTACAAGAAGAATTTTAAAACACTGCTGAAAGAAAGCAGAGATGACACAAACCAATGGAAAAACATTCCATGCTCATGGATAAGAAGAATCAATATTGTTAAAATGGTCATACTACCCAAAGCAATTTACAGATTCAATGCTATTCCTATCAAACTACCAAAGACATTCTTCTTCACAGAATTAGAAAAAACTATTCTAAAAATAATTTTGAACCTAAAAAGGTCCCAAATAGCTAGAGAAATCATAAGCAAAAAGAACAAAGCTAGAGACATCACACTACATGACTTCAAACTATGCTACAAGGCTACAGTAACTAAAATAGCATGGTACTTGTAAAAAAAAAAAAAAAAAAAAAAAAAAAAAAGACACCTAGACCAGTGGAACAGGTTAGAGAACCTAGAAATAAACCCGCACACCTACAATCATCTGATCTTTGACAAAGCCAGGAATAACAAGCAAAGGGGAAAGGACTCCCTATTCAATAAATAGTGCTGGGATAACTGGCTAGTCATATGCAGAAGATTGAAACTGGATGACTTCCTCTTACTATATACAAAAATCAACTCAAGATGGATCAAAGGCGTAAATGTATAACCTAAAACTATTAAAATCCTAAAAGAAAACCTGAGAAATACCATTCTGGCCATTGGTCCTGGCAGAGATTTTATGATGAAATGACTCCAAAAACAATTGCAACAAAAACACAAATTGACAAGTGTGACCTAGTTAAACTAAAGAGTTTCTGCACAGCAGTAGAAACTATCACAGAGTAAACAAGCAACCTACAAAATGGGAAAAAATATTCGCACACTACATATCTGACAAAGGTCTAATATCCAGAATCTACAAGGAACTAAAGGTCTAATATCCAGAATTAACAAGCAAAAAACAAATAAGTCCATTAAAAATGGGCAAAAGACACATCTCAAAATACATACATGCTGCCAACAAGTATATGAAAAAATGTTTAACATCAGTAATTATTAGAGAAATGCAAATCAAAACAACAATGAGATACCACCTCACACCAGTCAGAATGGCTATTATTAAAAAGTCAAAACATGACAGATGCTGATCAGGGCCATGGAGAAAAGGAAAAGCTTATACACTGCTGGTGGAAGTGTAAATTAGTTCAGCCACAGGAAAGCAGTTTGGAGATTTCTCAAAGAACTTGAAACAGAACTACCATTTGATCTTGCAATCCCGTTACTGGTATATACCCACAGGAATATCAATTGTTTTACCATAACGACACATGCACATGTACATCCATTGCAGCACTATTCACAATAGCAAAGACATGGAATCAACCTAGATGTCCATCAATGGTAAACTAGACTAAGAAAGTGAGGTACATATACACAACAGAATACTGCACAGCCATAAAAAAAGAATGAGATCATTTCCTGTGCAGCACCATGGATGCAGCTGGAGGCCATTATCTTAAGCGAATTAAAGCAGGAACAGAAAAGCAAATACTGCATATTCTCACTTATAAGTGGAAGGTAAACATGTAGTACACATGGACACAAACAATGGAACAATTGACACCAGGGCCTTCTTGAGGGTAGAAGGTAGAAGAAGGGTGAGGATTTAAAAACTACTTATTGGGTACTATGTTGATTACCTGGGTGACAAAATTATCTGTACACCAAATCCCTGCAACATGCAATTTACCCATATAACAACCTGCACATGTACCCCCTGAACCTAAAATAAAAGTTGAAAAGGAAACAATTGAAAAAATAAAAAAAAGAAGCAAAGGCCTGTTGGGGGAAATGATTGCTTCGTCATTCCTGGTGTTTCCTTTGTAGGGAGAAAGCTCTGCAGCCATAACGCAGTGTTACCTGCTCCTTTGATGGATGAGTTGGAAGGAGAAAGTGGCCATATCAAATCTATTTTCTCACAGTTCTGGAGGGTGGGAAGTCCAAGATGAAGGCATCAGCAGATTTAGTGTCTGGTGAGAACTGCTCTCTACCTCCAAGATGGCACTTCTTATTGCATCCTCATATGGCAGAAACTGTGACCAGTTCCCTCACACCTCTTTTAAACTTGCTAATCCCATTCACCAAGGCTCTGCCCTCATAACTTAGACCCCCACCTCTTAATATTATCACATTGGCAATGAAGTTTCAACTCATGAATTTGAGGAGGGCACATTCAGACCGTAGCACGGCTCCCGTAGCATGCTGCATGGTGCTTCTGCCATCACATTTTTCAAAAATCTTTCTCAAGACAACAGGACAAGAAGTCCACAACCACATGATCAGCCTTCATATGATCAATATGCCTTGAATAGGCCAAAGTGAATCCATCAGGCAACTCTCACATACACTATTTTAACCCTTAGCATTCTTTTAAAGAGCACCAAAAAAAGAACAGCCCACTAGTAGAACAAAATAAGTAGAGTGGGAAACGTAGAAATCCAACGGAAAGCAAAAGGTAATGAGGATGATGATGACAATAATAATGAAGATGATGGCAAAATATAGCTTGTGTTGCCAGTGGTGGTGTTTGGCAAACTCCAGGAACTGAGTCACCAGCACTTTCAACAACCTATAAATGCTACAATCTGGAGCAGTCTGACTTATTTTGGAACCATGTAATCAGCCGTGGGTCTAAAACTAGATGATGGGTGTTGACCTGAGCAGAGAACGAAAAAGAGAGGAAACAACGGTGTATTTCTGGAAATTAAGCACTATGTTGAAAGAACAAAGGAAGGGAATTATTTATTTAGAAGAATACGTGAAAATGTAATGAGATGAAGAAAAACCTCATTCACCCAAATCCCTGTTAGGGAAAGCACCATGTTTGTCCTGGAATAGATGTCTTGATTAATAACTACTTGTCAAGGGTAAGACTCACCCCATATGCTGCTGGTGCATGCTCAAGAAACAAGTGTTGTCTGTTAAATTGTTCTGCATAGTAGAAAGGTGAGGAGTTTAAAGTTCTCTTTGAAAAGAGAAGAAGAAAAGCCAAAAGATTTATGCAAGCAGAAAAGAAACCAGATTGTTAATGTCCGTACTACCCAACGCAATATCCAGATTTAACGCAACCCCTACCAAAATTTCAATGGCTTTTTTCATAGAAATAGAAAAAACAATCCTAAAATTTGTACAGAACCACACACACAAAAATCCAAATAGCCAAAGCAGTACTACGAAAGAAAAGCAAAGTTGGAAGTATCACACTTCCTGGTTTGAAATTATATTGCAAAGCAATAGTAAGCAAAGAAGTGCTGGGTGTGAGAGGTCACAACTGTAATCTCAGTACTTTGAGAGGCTGAGGCAGGAGGATTGCTTGAGCTCAGGAGTTTGAGACTGGCCTGGGCAACACAGCAAAACCTCGTCTCTACAAGAAATACAAAAATTAACCAGGCAGGGTGGCATGTCCCTGTGGTCCCAGCTACTCGGGAGGCTGAGGTGGGAGGATCACTTAAGCCTGGGAGGTAGAGGCTGCAGTGAGTCATGTTCGTGCCACTGCACTCCAGCCTGGGCGACAGAGTGAGACCCTGTCTCAACAACAACAACAAAAAAAAAAAATATATGGGGGGAAGGGAAAAAGTATAGTGCTGGCATAGAAGCAGAAACATAGGCCAATGGAGCAGGATAGAGAGCCCAGAAATAAGTCTAAATAGATATGGTTAACTAAGTTTTGATGAGGACACCAAGAAGACAGAATGAGGAACAGATAGTTTCTTCAATAGGAAAACTGTATTTACACATGCAAAAGAATAAAATTAGACCCTTAACTTACACCGTATACAAAAAGCAACTCCAAATGGATATGAGACCTAAAATGTAATACCTGAAATTACAAAATTCCTAGAAGAGAACATAGAAGAAAACCTTCTCAACATTGGTCTTGGTAATGATTTTTTGGATGACACACCAAAAGCTTTTACTACAAAAACAAAATAAATAAACATCAAACTAAAAAGTGTATACACAGCAAAGAAAACAACAAAATGAAAAGGCAACCTGTGATCTGGGAAAAAAAATTGCAAACCAAATATCTGAGGATGGCTTAATATCCAAAATGTATAAAGAACTCTTACAACTTAATAGCAGAAAAGCAAATAATCTGATTTTTAAAATGGGCAAAGGACCTGAACAGATATTTCTCCAAAAAAAAAAAAAAAGACATAAAAATGGCCAACAGGTATATGAAAATGTTCTCAACCTCACTAACTATCAGGGAAATATACATTAAAACCACAATGAGCTATCACCTCACATCTGTTTGGATGACTATTATCAAAAAGTCAAGAAATAACAAATGTTGACAAGGGCATGCAGTGAAGAGAACCATTGTACAAAGTTGTTAGAAATGGAGATTGGCACAGCCATTATGGAAAACAGTATGGAGGTTCCAAAAATAATTAAAAACAGAGTACCATAAGACCCAGAAATTCCTCTTTTGGGTATATCCCCAAAGGAGACAAAATCACCACTTCATAACAATATCTGCACTCCCAGGTTCACTGATGCACTATTAACAATAACTAAGACATGGAAACAACCTAAATGTCCATAGATGGATGAGTGGATAAAAAAAATCTGGTGAGGGGTGTGTGTGTGTGTGTGTGTGTGTGTGTGTGTGTATACAGTAGAATATTATTTAGGCTTTAAAACAGAGATCCTGCCACTTGCCACAACATGGATGGACCAGGAAGACAGGAGGACGTTATGCTAAGTGAAATAAGCCAGACACAGAAAGAAAAATATTGCATGATCTCACTTATATGTGGAATTAAGAAAAAAGAAATCTCAAATATACAGAGACAGAGAATGAAACAGTAGTTCCTATGAGAGTAGTTCCTATGAGAGTAGGAAATTGGGAGATGTAGGTATAAAGGATAAAGGAAAAGGATAAAAAATAGCAGATATGTAGGATAAACAGGTCTAGAGATCTAAGGTACAATATGAGAACTACAGTTAATAAAATTGTGGCCCATGCAGTGCTCATGCCTGTAATCCCAGCACTTTGGGAGGCCGAGGCAGGGGGATCACCTGAGGTCAGGTGTTTGAGACAGTCTGGCCAACATGCTAAAACCCCGTCTCAACTAAAAATACAAAAAATTAGCTGGGCATGGTGGCGGGCACCTGTAATCCCAGCTACTCGGGAGGCTGAGGCCCGAGAATCGCTTGAACCCGGGAGGCGGAGGTTGCAATGAGCCAAGATGGCACCATTGCACTCCAGCCTGGGCGACAAGAGCAAGACTCCATCTCAAAAAATAGTAATTATTATTATAATTATAATAAATAAGAAATAAAATGAAATTGTATTGTATTCAGGATTTTGGTTAAATAAGTAGATTTCAGCTGTGCTTGTCACATAAGAAAGTAACTGTTAAATGATATATATGTTAATCTACTTTACTATAGTATTTTACTATCTATATGTATCCCGTAATACCATGTTGTAAACCTCAAATATACACAATAAAAATTTTTTCAGAAAAAAAGAAAGAGATCAGAGAAAGAAATCTCCCAGAATTGGCAAGAAAAGAAAGAACTGAAAAAAAAAAAAAAAAGGCATATCTGATGGTTAAACCATGAGTGAAAAGGCACAAAAAAGTAGTATTTATTTTAAAATGGTTTGGACCTCTATGTGCCCTTTCTTTATTGGATGTTTTATAAGAAAACTATAGGGTAAGCAAATGCTTGCAGAAGTTTAAACTCATGTCTCTTTAGAGACAGAGACTAAGAGGTCTTTTGAGACCTTCTCAGTCCTGTGGTTCTATGACATTTCATGGAATCAAAAGCATGCTTAAGCCTGAAGAACTATAATAAAAACAAGCCTTATATGTAATTATAGTATCCAAAAGTGCCTACTTGGTCTCTTTTGCTGCTGCTTCTTGTATTTTTTTTTTTTTTTTTTTTTACCTAAACAGCTTCAAACTGCAAATTTGCATTTTTAAAAAGATCCTGCGTTCTCAAGAAAGAGAAAGAAAGTACATACTTCTGCATTCAGAACATGATTCTGGTTCCAGGTCAATATTTGTGCTTTTACTGCTGTAATTCCATTGATACAACAAGTATTTGCTAAACTGCTCTCTATAATTCATATTAGATCTTATGGAATGGTGAATCAAAGGTGAGTGAAATATGCTTTCTCCCTTTGGAAAACTCATAATCTAGTTTGAGGGACAGACATATCATAAATAGCCCAAATAAAAGAGATAAATATCAAAATGGAGTTATGTGAAAACGCTACCTAATGAAAAATTCTTATTGGAGACAAGGAAAAATACATCCATTGCAAATCTTAAGCATTATCCTTTGTGGTACTATCATATCCTGTTATCTTTCATATCAAAATATGACACTGTATCAAGCTAGCCTTAAGTAGCCAAAAATACTACAATAGCTGGTAATGCCAAATAAGAGAAAGAACAAGACTCTGAGCCCAGAAGTTGGAGTGTAACTCCATAAGGGTCACCAGCCTGGCTGTCGGATTATTTTGCAGTATAAGCCAAAGTATGGCCTCACCATTCAAGGGATCAAAAGGGTCAGAAGATACTAAATATCCTAGTAAAAGTCAGCCCTCAGGAGATGTAGCTCACCACTGCTGCCACCACTTCACTCAGATGAAATCGGGGTAAGATGAACACCGAGGAGAAAGAAAGAAATTATAAAGAGAGAATCTGCCACTTTTTCAGGATGGTCTGTAGAAGTACAGAATGATTTGACTAGATTTGGTGATGATGGTCTTGGGGGTGCAACAAATGCAAATGCGTCAGATCATTTTAGCTCCACCGGCAATTATGTCATGCCCAGCACTGCCAGCTTGACCTTGGGACTTGGAAACCCCACAAAGTGACCATCCTTATTTGCCTATAGATGACTCTAACCTCTGCTCTTCCTACCAAAAGACACTAAAGTGAACTGGTTATTTGCAGACAAATAAGCTTCATTCCATGATCATAAATCAGTGATTAACATCTGAAGGACTGTCTGGAAGGAAAAAATTAATATTGCTTAATAATCTGAAAGCACAGCTGAGTTTGCTTCCTAATTAATATATTTTAACTAATATATGAAACCACATTAAATAGAAATCACTCATGGTGCCTTTCTTTCTCGTTTCACTTTTTACTTATTCCTTTTTAATAAAATTTAGGGGTGACAGAGGGGGACACTGAATTTTAAATTACACATACAAGAATGCTTTTTTAAAAATTCAATGCTCAAAAAAACCAGGAACACCTATTTTAAGAAATAAAAGAGGATGGGAGCAGTGGCTCACGCCTATAATCCCAGCACTTTGGAAGGCTGGGGCGGGTGGATCACCTGAGGTCAGGAGTTTGAGACCAGCCTGACTAACATGGTGAAACCCTATCTCCACTAAAATATAAAAATTAGCCAGGCGTGGTGGCAGGTGCTTGTAATCTCAACTACTCGGGAGGCTGAGGCAGGAGAATCACTTGAACCCAGGAGGTGGAGGTTGCAGTGAGCCAAGATCGTGCCATTGCACTCCAACCTAGGCAATAAGAGCAAAACTCCATCTCAAAAATAAATAAATAAACAATAAAAAAAGAAATAAAAAAAAACTGTGAAAAGAAATTACAGACAAAGACTATAATATATAGATATGTGACAATCAGTTCT
The DNA here is from genome assembly GCF_007565055.1 of Rhinopithecus roxellana. Classification (NCBI taxonomy): domain Eukaryota; kingdom Metazoa; phylum Chordata; class Mammalia; order Primates; family Cercopithecidae; genus Rhinopithecus; species Rhinopithecus roxellana. The sequence continues at coordinate 118,890,752 of NC_044563.1, read as the reverse complement.
GAGGGAAAACAAAGCCAACAGCAATGACAAAATGAAAAATGAAAGCATTAACTAGAATTCAATTTCTCTTAAGCTCAATCTCCAAGAAGAAAGAAAGAAAAAAGAATTCATTGAGTAAATAAACATAACTTTAGCTAAAGTCCAAGTTGTCATTGTTATTGCAATAGCTCTTGAAGAGGCCAATTTTATAATAAATATAATTGTTTATTACAGTAAATAAGTGCCTTTGAATAATTGTTTTTCTCACTTTATTTATTTATTTATTTATTTATTTATTTATTTATTTATTTACTTTTGAGACAGAGTTTCGCTCTTGTTGCCCAGGCTTGAGTGCCATGGCCTGATCTTGGCTCACTGCAACCTCCGCCTCCTGGGTTCAAGCAATTCTTCTGCCTCGGCCTCCCAAGTAGCTGAGATTACAGGCATGTGCCACCATGCCCAGCTAATTTTTTTATTTAGTAGAGACGGAGTTTCATCATGTTGGTCAGGTTGGTCTCAAACTCTTGACCTCAGGTGATCCACCACCTTGGCCTCCCAAAGTGCTGGGATTACAGGCGTGAGCCACCATGCCCAGCCTTCTCACTTTAATAATAGAATAATCATATTTAAGAGTCAGAAATTTTCTTTTAAAATAGCAATAACTAATATGAAACATGAGAGTAAAATGTAGAAACTTTTCACTTGAGTAGAGAAAAATAAAGTTGCTGATAGATCATTTAAAAAGTGAAAATAAGCTCTGAACCCAAAAGCAACCCACACGTCCCCAGGGGAAGTCCAGCAGGGCACTATAAACTCAGCCCTAGAGGCAGGAGGAGAAGCAAATACACCAATAGCTTCTTTCTGTTCCCTGTGGACTCCAGTTTCTCAGGAATACACATTTTCAGGGAGAGCCACGATTCTATTCTTGACACTGGAGGCAATAGAGGGAAGTCAATACAAACAGGAAAAAATCAAGAAGTTAAAGTGAAAAACAAAAGAAAGGTCAAAATCGCTCAATGCTTATCTCTCGCCTCCACATCAAGTCCAAACTCTCAGTGTGGCACAGGAAACTCCGTGACCTGGCCCCGCCAGCCTCCTCTGCCTTGTCTCACCTTCCCTTTAGGCTTCAGGAACACTGGTTTGTCATGTTCTTGCACAAACCAGGCCACCTCATCTGACCTGCTTCCTGCCGTGCCACTTTTCTTTGCCTGCTTTTGGGCTGCCCATCCTCTCATGGTTAGGGAGTCTTCTCTCACGTCCCAGTAATCCCATAACAATGACATCCTATCTCTGCCCTTGACCCCTGTTTTGTAATTGCACTTTTGTGTGACTGTCTGTCAGATCAGCTAGTGACCAGGACAGGGCTGGGTCAATGTTTACTACAACAGCATTGGTTCCGGGCATGTGGCTCTTCGTTAAGTGAATAACTGGGATATTTGTAAACTTTCATTCAGCCATTCATTCAACTTTTGCTGGCAAAAACCTCCTAAGCAATGTTCCAGGGACTGTGAGGGTAATGGGAAAAGAGAAAGGAAGCAGGGAAGGGAGGGAGAGAAGGGGAAGGGAGGGGAGGGGAATTTTTTTTCCATTTTTTAATCAAGTCATTTTATTAATTGCTTGAACAAATATATTTTGTTCACTTTTTAAATTGTTTATAATTTATTCAACAGACATATTTACTTGATGCCAAATTTCCTTTCTTAAGGTGCTCAAAGCATAATAGAAAGAAAGACAATTTCCCCAATAGCATGAGAAGTATTAGATGACAGATAAAGAGATGATATCTAAGCTGAGTCTCAAGGGACAGGTAGGTTAGGCAGGATGTGGAGGAGGGTGTCCCTGGTAGACAGGGTAACACTGAAAAGGCAGGGCAGGATTAGAGTTCATGGCACAATTCAGGGGTGACAAGGAGTTCATTACAGCCGTAGCAGAGGCTGCAAGCAGGGAGAGTGGGAAAAGAGGCTGGGTGACTGCAAGATGAGAACAATGTCAGGCAAAGGATGATGGGCATGTTCTTAAAGGCCAAGTACAGGGTGACATGATTATATTTTATTTTTTTAAATGTTACTTTGGTAACAGGATAAAGTTTGCATCAGAACAGTACAAGACTGATGCTGGGAGACTGTAAGGAGGCTATTTTAGGAATCCAAGGAAGAAATAATGAGGTCTTGAAGAGAGGCAGTGAAAGAGGAAAGAAGTAAACAGACTCCAAAGACATTACAAAACTAGACTCCGCAGGACTTAGTAAACCATTTAGAAATTGAGTTGTTACTCCTTATCATATATATAAAATATCATATATATTTAAAATCATATTAAAAATATTTTAAAATAACAGTTATTTTCAAATAACACGGTTATTATTAGGTGGTAATGTTACAGGTGATTTTTAATTTCCTTACTTTTAAAAATCTGTTTTCTTATAAATTATTAACAGACACCTTGTACAAATTTTGTAATAACAAAAATTAATTACTAAAAATAAGTAAAGACAGCACAGTACCATTTGGCACAGCCAGCCAGATTTTGATTTCTAGATAGTGTTCTCCAATAAGAGGAAATAGAGCTCCTTGGAGAAATGGCTGATTTCAGGGATGGGCCAGGGTAAGTACAAGACGAGCCCAAAATATCTTGTGATGCTAGAACACAATAAAGTGCCTGACAAAATGTTGGAGGCATGTTAAATGGAAACAGGGGCCTCCATCAGCCAAGTTTGGACAGTCATTGGTCAAGTTTATCTGGCTATAGTTATCACATTAAGCATATTATAAATTAAAATTGAAAAATAATATTTAATAGTCCATTTTAAAATAATAATACATTATTTGTTCATGTCACATATTTTTGTAAAAAATAACTGTCTTTTCAAAAAAATTGGTTGTGAAGAGTGTCATTGTTTTACACTTCATAAACAAAATAATCATGCCAACAGATTATAATCTAGAGAATAAAATGAGAATCCTTGATTCTATAACTGTTATAATGGAATGAATAAGTAAACCGGTGAGGGAGAAGAAAAAGCACTTCCTTACCACTGAATTCCAACAAAACAATACAGAAGGAACAAAGGAAATAGAAAATCACCTCTGTAAAAATTGTTTCAGGCAAGAATCAACAGCAGATGCTAATATCAGTGGACAGGAGTATCATGAATGACATACAGAATAGCTCTGTAAGTCTCATAGTGTCTTCTCACAAGGTGAAAACAACAGGTGAAAAAATCTGACCGACATCACGGGGAACAAGTTATAATTTAACATCACCAGTAATGAAAGAAATTGATATCATTTGTCTCCTGATGTGATGTACCAAGGGGACACAGAACAGGTTCTGTGGTATTCTTATAAAAAATGTATGATCTGAATCTAACCATGAGGAGGCATAAAAAAATTCCAGCTCGAGCCCTCCTTTAAAATAACTGGCCAATACTTTTTTATTTTTTTGAGATGGAGTCTTGCTCTGTTGCCCAGGCTGGAGTGCAGTGATGTGATCTTGGCTCACTGCAACCTCTGCCTCCCGGGTTCAAGCGATTCTCCTGCCTCAGCTTTCCGAGTGGCTGGGATTACAGGTGCATACCACCACGCCCAGCTAATTTTTGTATTTTTAGTAGAGACCGGGTTTCGCCATGTTGGCCAGGCTGGGCCTGACCTCAGGTGATCCACTTGCCTCAGCTTCCCAAAGTGCTGGGATTACAGGCGTGTGCCACCGCGCCTGGCCTGGCCAATCTTTTTATTTACTTTTTGGATTTGTCAGTACTTTTTGAAAGTATCAAGATATCAAGAGTAGATATCAAGTATCAAGACAGATAAATAAAGAATGATAAAGAAAGAGGAAATGTTTCAAACTAAAGGAAAATAAAGGGGCATGATGACTAAATCCAATGTAAAATCCTGGATTGGATCCCAGATAAGAAAAAAAAAAATTAGAAAGACAATTGGGTCCCAGCACTTTGGGAGGCCGAGACGGGCGGATCACGAGGTCAGGAGATCGAGACCATCCTGGCTAACACGGTGAAACCCCGTCTCTACTAAAAAATACAAAAAACTAGCTGGGCGAGGTGGCGGTCACCTGTAGTCCCAGCTACTTCGGAGGCTGAGGCAGGAGAATGGCGTAAACCCGGGAGGCGGAGCTTGCAGTGAGCTGAGATCCTGCCACGGCGACAGAGCGAGACTCCGTCTCAAAAAAAAAAAAAAGAAAAGAAGAAGAAAGACAATTGGGTCCACGAATTAGATCAGCAGTTCTCACCATTTTGGTCCTGCGATCCTTTTGCCTTTCTAAAATATATTAAGAACCCCAAAAGCTCTTGTTTATGGCTGGCTATAGTTGTCACATTAAGCATATTGTAAATTAAAATTGACAATTAATATTTAACAGTTCATTTGAAAATAATAATATATTACTTATTAATGTAACATATTTTGTAAAAAATAACTATATTTTCCAAAAAGAACAATTGTTGTGAAGAGTGGCACTGTTTTACACTTCTCAAAACCCATTGAATGTCTGGCTTTCTGGAAGGAAATTTGTTTCTCTGCCTGTGCACTCAATCCGTTCACATGTCATATAGCCTCAGGAAAACCCATGAGGAAATGAAAGTGAAGAAGGAAAATCATATGTAGCATTATTATAAGCAAAGTTTTGACCTGGTAGTTTCCCTGAAAGGTTTTTGAGAACCCCCAGGGGTTCCTGGACCACACTTTGAGAACCATTGCTTTAGATAATAGTATTGTGTCAAAACTGGTTTCCTGATTTTGACAATGAGACTGAGATTATGTAAAATGTTAACATTTGAAGAATCTGGGTGAAGAGTATAGGTGAATTCTTTGTATTATTTTTGTAGCTTTTTTTTTTTTTTGAGACGTAGCCTTGCTCTGTCGCCAGTCTAGAGTGCAGTGGTGTGATCTTGACCCACTGCAACCTCCGCCTCTCAGGTTCAAACAATTCTCCTGCCTCAGCCTCCCGAGTAGTGGAACTGCAGGCGTGCCACCACGCCCGGCTAATTTTTGCATTTTTAGTAGAGATGGAGTTTCACTATGTTGGCTAGGGTGGTCTCCATCTCTTGACCTGGTGATCTGCCCGCCTCGGCCTCCCAAAGTGCTGGGATTACAAGCGTGAGCCACTGCGCCCGGCCAATTTTTGCAACTTTTTTGTAAGCCTGAAAGCATTTCAAAATGCAAAATTTAAAAATAAAGTAGTAAACATCAAATACGTAAAGTATTTCATATTTCAAAAGTTGAGGGAAAATACATAGAGGTAGAGGGAAGCTGGAATCAAGAATAAATTCCTGGTTTCTGGATAGACGTTGGCAGGGGTAATAGTCAAAGTATTTTTCAACCAGCATGGCATTGGTACTGACACAGCAAAAGCCCATGAGCAACCATGACAGTTCTACCAGTACACATCAGCTAAGGCTAGTGGCATTGCTAAACTGGAGAACGTAAGAGGAGAAATAAGCGGGGAAGATGGTGGGGGAACGGGCAGAAAAGGCATGTTGCAAAAGATGGCAAGTTTTATTCTGGACTGACCTCAATTTGAAGGTGAAATGCAAGTGACAGAAATCCCACTAGAATTAGTTCAGGTCAAGGGGAACTTTACTGGGAGGCTCACATAACTGCAGAAAATGAATGCTTACTGAGCTTCACTGAGGATGAAACTCTTTCAGTCTCCCTTTCTCTTTCTTTCTCTCATCTCTGCTTCATTCTCTTCTACTGCCACCTGGCATTTCCACTGAGCAGGGAACATGACCACAAATGATTCAAGCACTTTGCTTCTCCATCCCCAGAAAGAGCCCAATCTCTAATCCCAAATTCAGTAATACTGGGAAACCAGGCTAATGAATCCAGTTGGGTCACTGATTGGCCCATTCTTGGACCAATGCAAGGTGGCCAGGAAAATGAGGAACTATGATTGGCCCAGCACAGGTCAGGGGCCTTTCTTACCTGGAGCATTTCCCTCTCTTTCAGAGAGACAGAGCCAATAAGAAGTTTCATTCAAATTACATGTTTGAAAGGATAGCTTCCCATTGGACCAGCGTGGCTACTCTAAGCAGACAGTACAGTAGGTGGCCACTTCATAGTCCCTGTGGGGAGAGATTCAAGTGGAGATTGCAGGAAACCCTTGAATATATATTAAAACAAAAATCTGAGCTGACAATAAAAATTAAGGTTTCATCAGCACATATGTGATCTTCATATTCTCATTAAACGGCAACTCTCTATTCTCCCCCACCCCAACCCAACCCTTGGCAACCACCATTCTGTTCTGTTTCTACGAGTTTAACCATTTTATTTATTTATTAGTTTATTATTATTATTATTATTTGAGATGGAGTCTCGCTCTGTCGCTCAGGCTGGAGTGCAGTGGCATGATCTCGGCTCACTGCAAGCTCCGCCTCCCGGCTTTCAGCAATTCTCCTGCCTCAGTCCCCCAAGTAGCTGGAACTATAGGTGCGCGCCACCACGCCCGGCTAATTTTTTTGCATTTTTAGTAGAGACAGGGTTTCATCATGTTGGCGAGGCCAGTCTCAAACTCCTGACCTCAAGTGACCCTCCCGCCTCGGCCTCCCACAGTGCTGGGATTACAGGCGTGAGCCACCATTCCTGGCCGAGTTTAACTATTTTAAGTATTTCATGTATTAATAAGTGGAATCATGCAGTATTTGTTCTGTGACTGCTTTATATCACTTAGCATAATGTCCTCCAGAGCATATATCTCTGCCTCTGTGAGATTAACTTTTTTTAGCTCCGACTTATGGAGTGAGAACAGGTAATATTTGTCTTTCTGTGCCTGGTTCATTTCACTTAAGGTAATGACCTCCAGTGCCATCCACGTTGTGGCAAATGACAGTATTTCATTCTTTTCTATACTCGAATAGTATTCCATAGTGTATACATGCCACATTTCTTCATCCATTCAACTATTGATGGACATGTTGGTTGATTCCATATCTTACCTATTGTGAATAGTCACAATACACATGGACATGAAGACACCCCTTTAACATATGAGTTTCCTTTCTTTTGGATATTTACCCAGCAGTGGGATTGCTGGATCATATGGCAGATCTGTTTTTAGTTTTTTGAGAAACATTCATACTGTTTTCCATAGTGGCCATACCAAATTACATTCCCACCAACAGTGTATTGGCTTGTCTATTTCTCTGCATCCTCACGAGCATCTGTTATTTTTTGTCTTTCTGATAACAGCCATTTTTACTGGGGTAAGATGATATCTCATTGTGGTTTTGGTTTGCACTTCCCTGCTGACCAAATGCGTATTTTCTAAAGCCTTCACTCTTTCTACATGTATTTATTAGTTACCTTTTTACCATAAGGAAGCGCTTTCTCTTCTCCCCATTATTGCTTGTTTATATCAGTACAGACTCATGAGTTATTTCATTCAATGGACCACAACCCATTACTATCATTACAGATTTTGATGCTCAAAGTATCTTAGATTAGGCCAGAGGGGGCTCCAAATAACTGGATAGTGTCCTTTAAACATTGCTTCATCATTCTACTACCTGGCACCACAATATGCTGCAGGTTTGTCTTAGTTTATTTGGGTCACTATAACAAAATACCATAAAGTAGGTGGCCTATAAACAACAAAAATTTATTTCTCACAGTTCTGGAGCCTGCAACGCCCAAGATCAAGGGAGCTTTCCCTGATACATAGATGGTGCCTTTCTGCTGTGTCCTTGCTTGCTGGAGGGGGCAAGGCAGCTCCCTGGAGCCTCTTTAATAAGGACACTTACTCCAATCATGAGGGCTGCAACCTCATAGCCTAATCACACCCCAGAGGCCCCACCTACTAGTGCTATCACCTTGGTAGCGAGAATTTCAACATATGAATTTGGGGGAGGACACAAACATTCAGATGATAGCACTGAGGATATGGTAGATCTTTCAAGATAGTTAAATTGATTTTACCTGTAGACAACACTCTAGGAAAAACTGGAGATGTTCAAAAGAAGCTGCCAGGCAAACTATCAGTTTCCAGAATTGCTGATTTGTATGCTGAAATAAGTCTATAATTTAGCAAATTGACTCACTAAAATGGGCAAGTGGAATGTGCTCTAATGGGACTTTTGACATTCCACCCTCTACACAGGCAGCTGTAAACACATTTACTATCCAATCTCAAAAGCTCACATTGGTGATCATTGCAATACAGGCCAGAGATTTTACAAGAATAAACAAAATGCTATTTATACTGACAGCTCGTCTCTCACAGTTCATGATCTAAGATAAACGTAACAGTAAGCCCTCTGACTGGACCTCCTATTACCCTCCCCTTGGTGCCCCCGGCAGCCTCCATCCTCACTCCCCTCCGATCCATCCCGCATGCTCTTTTCAGAGCAATCTTTCTGTAAATGCAAACCTCATCATGTCATTGCTGGGGAAGAAACTCTCCAGTGGTTTCCCATCACAAACCATTAATGTCTAGATGCCTTAGCCTGGCACACAAGACGCCTGTGACGTTACCCAGCACACTCCTCTCCAGGCCCTTTAAATGAAACCCCACAAGCCCTCCAAGCCTTTCCTGCACTGTGGCTGCTCCGGATTTGTTCCATGCCATTCTGCCCATCTACTGCCTTCTCTGTTTTGCCAACCATATTCCAGCTCTGCACCCTGGAGCCTCATGTCAGTCCTGCCCTTTGGATCTGCAGCTTGGGCTGGAAATTGCTCTCTGGCTTTCCCTTTGACCAAGGTTCACCCAGCAAATGACTCCTGGCCTCTGTTTTTCTGTGTCAGTACCTGGAACTGTGGGTGAGAGGCGTCCTCCAACAGACCGGTCTCTGCCTTTCTTTTCCGCCCACCTCCTGTTGGCTGCCCCCAAACTGCCTTCTACGTAGAAATATCTTCAGTTTCTTAAGAACAGATGCTTTTCTTTAACCTCTTCTTTAACATCTCCTCATTGCCTCCTCTGCTTGGAATTTCCCCCTCCCCACTACCTGTCACTCTCCTTCCTTCTCACCTCACCCTTCTTGCAGGTGAGTTCTAACTCCATTGGCAATCAGCCCTCAACTAAAGCCTCATCCCCATGGAAAGTCCACCCTGGCCCCTACTTTATTCCATTTTACTCTCATTCTCAACTGCTCAGGCAGAGATGGCTTTCCCTCTTCTGCCCTCATTTGGACCTTTAAGTATCTTTCTTTTGTTACTAATTACACTGTAAGATATTTTGAGTTTATATCTGAGCCTCTCCCTGGAGATTCTAAGACTCTGGTTAAGGACAGGTATTATTTGCCTTTTGTACCTCCAGGACTAAGCCTAGTGCCAGCATATAGAATAAATACAAGAGTTCTAGACTGAGTAAATAGAAAGAAGACTCACAACCGAACAAATGAATGAGTTAAATATGCCACTGGGTTCATTATATATGTCTTCTGTTTACTCAAATACAAATATAAAGGGTACATTGACACAGTCTTTCACAATTTCACTTACTGTTTTGAAAAAATGCATGGTAGCATTAAAGGAAATTGTGTAAGAATTATAGGTGTAAGGCCCTAACACCCTCACACTACTGTTTTCTCTACCCCAGGTTTCCCCCCTTTTTTTTTTCCCCCTATATACTTCTCTTTAGCAGATATAGAATCAAATGTTGTGTAATTTTTATTTGCCTTTTTGGTTAAGATTGTCCTTTTAATATTTTACACATTGCTAAATCATTTATAGCTCTTTAGAAGGATTCTACCAATTTGTAATGTAAAGACATGTTTTTTGTCACTAAGATTCAGTCGATCTTTATCTAAGATTTTACTCCAAGTTCAATTTTATTGCAGCAGTAAGTTTTGAACTCCCAGAGTGTTAAAACAGTGTCTCATATCTCTGTATTCCTGGTGCCTAACAAATAATTGATATTTAATAAATATTTATTGAAAATATGAAGATATTTTACTTATTGTATATATAAAAATTATATCAATAAGTATTTATAAATTATATATGTTTGTGTGTGTATATATATATGAATAAAATTTGGCAGAGCAATCTAATCTAAGTTCTGTGCACATACCCCAAGCCTGAGCAGACAGGCAGAACCCCACTGAACCCAATCTTTTCTAAAAGCATGATGCTCTACCCTGTACTCAAAGACTGCTGAAGGCAACCTCACCACCTTTAATAGCTCATTTTAATGCTAATGATTGCCAAATCAGAAGGCTGTTTGCTTCTTCCTCTCTAACCAAAATTACCTACAGTACAAAGTAAATGTATTTTTTTTTCTTTTCTTCCCTTTTCTTCCCTTTTCTCTTTCTTTTTCTGTTCTTGGTGAAAATAAACCAGTTGGCTTCTGGATATAAGCTTGCCAAGGTCCTCTCTGAGCTTCTCATTCTCACAAATAAGGTAAGATCATTCACTCATTTTTTATATGAGATTCTAGGGGTAGTCTTTGGTTTTAAATACACTTGTTTCTTTCCTCTATTTTTATTCCATCTGATTCTAGAATATGTGTGCTCTAGAAATTCAGAATATGGTTCATGTTATTCTGTATTCTAATAATAAATTTCTAAACTTAAAAAAATTACAAAATAGAATATGATGTGATATACAAGTTATATAGATAAACATTTTTTAGAGTCAGCCATTCAAAGTGGCATATATTTACTGGAGTCATTTGAAAGGAGGGCCATGGTAAGGCTGGATATAGAATAAAACGTAACTGGTGACTGATCACTCAGAATCCTGCCTCAATGAGAAGCATCTCTTATTCTGAAAAATTTACCAGGTTGTAACTGAATTCTTTGGAAATCCAGAAATTTAATCATTTATGAAAGTTAAATTCACTAAAGATGGAAAAACAGAAACCAGAGTAACAAAGGAGTCATTTGCAATAAGAAACATCATCACCAGCCAGGGAGTTTGCACAGTCTAGCTGGCCCAACTTCTGCTCAGACCAGACACACGGAAGTGCCAGAGAGCTGCTGGGCAACTAAAATAAGCCTAGGGATCTCCCTGACAGCCAACTTGAAATACCATGTTCCCAAGGCACTGCTCCACAAAGGCACCAACGTATACTTCCTGTAAAGAACACAGGCTTCGATGTCTAACAGAACTGGGTGAAAATCTTGGAGCCACCACCTTAATATCTATGTGAAATTAACGAATCATTTATCCTCCATGAGCCCATTTCTTCACTTGAAAAACAGCGCATCATAAAGTTGTGTGAAAAATGTACATAAGGTACTTGGCTACATGTCTGGCATAGAATGTGAGTTTAATAAAGGTTCTAGTTTCTTAGAGTGATGCTATACACCTTTATTTGATTCATTATATGGGTTGATTTAAAATTTATCCCTCTAAGGACATTCTTGTTTTTCTTCTTTCTATCTTTAATCATTCAATTAATCACTCATTCATACATTTGTCTGTTCAACAACTGTTTATTTTATGCTAGGTACTGTTCTCTGCACTAGAGATGCTGCTGTGAACAGAATATATAGAGTTCTTACCTTATGGGACTTACATTCTACTGGTGAGAGACAATAAGCACATAACAACATATAGTATGTCAACATATACATTTAACGGTGTAATGATTTATTTTTCCCCTAACTGTTATTTAATCAGTGGTATTTTCCCTTTCATATTTCTCTGATAGGATCTCTCATTTCATTTTCTTTTAGTCATTGACTTGCTTTGATATGATTTTTTAGACTTCAGTGATTTGGATTTTAATTTAGATACAAGAATGATAGAAAAAAAGCAGACCTTTGCTCCTCTGTGAAGAAAGAAAACTCAGGAAAGGAAAATCATAGTGAGGAACTACCAGACATTTACTTTATTATCCTCTCTCTGGAAAAGTCAAAGATATTGCCTAGGGCTGACTCTGAGGTGAAATTTAGTCACATTAATATATAAATGACTTATAAGAACATAAATTTCTATTCCTCTTTAAAAGTTTTGCACTTGATAATTAAAATGTTGCACTTAGGAATATTGGGATTGATTGCATTTATGTGTTAGAAAAGTGGATACTGGAACCTTCTAGAAGTATCTAGATCACACCCTATAGGCAGTTATTAAACTTCCATGTGCTTCCAAAAATGGAACTTAGATTACTCTATAGAGTCCTAGAGGTGAGAATATTTTCTATTGGCCCCAGAATTTCTTACTATCATTCCTTTCACTCCAATGTTCACTTCCATGTCTGTTTTTGCATTGGGGCCCTCATAATGAATTGGAACAGTGTTTAAAGGAGAAAAAAAGGGAAGAGGATGACCAGTTGAAGGGAATTTTCAAGGATTCTCTTTGTTCTTCAATTTTGGCAGCTGCTGAAGATAGGGCTCTAGAAGACAGGAGACCATATAAACGCAAATTTTGAAAACTTATTGCAATATCCTATTCCTTTCCTGAAACCAAAAAGCGACAATTAGTATATGTTTGTACATTGATTCATTCTTTTTTTAACAAACTTGATTAAGTGACATTTTTTAGAATACAATCTTCAAAGAGCTTACAATTTAGTTAGTTGGATTAATCTAATCTGTGGTTTTCTTTTTTCTTCTTCTGAAACACATGTTTTGTGTATCTCACAGTACATGTCAGAAATTCTGTTTGCATGTGTGTATTAGTCCATTCTCACACTGCTATAAAGAAATACCTGAGACTGGGTAATTTATCAAGGCAAGAGGCTTAGTTGACTCACAGTTCCACATGGCTGGGGAGGTCTCAGGAAGCTTACAATTGTGGCGGAAGGCAAAGGGGAAGTAGGCACCTTCTTGACAAGGCAGCAGGAGACAGAAGAGCAAAGAAGGAACTTTCACCTATAAAACCATCATATGTTGTGAGAACTCACTTATCATGAGAACAGCATGGGGGAACCACCCTCATTATCCAATCACCTCCCTCCTCACATGGGGACTACATTTCGAGATGAGATTTGGTTAGGGACACAGAGCCAAACCATATCAATGTGTGACAAACTCCTGTTGAGTACCTGAGGTTGTACACTAGATACCATACATTGGCTATAACTCCATCACTTTCTCTTCCATGCAAGAAAGTATATCAAAATGCAACAGAGTGAGAAAGACTGTAGGAATTCACTATATTCACTATAGGAATAACTTTGAATCTAGTATAAAATCAAAATTAGGATTTGAATTCACATCTAAGGGATGCCAAGTGGTGCTAGCAGATGTCATGCTATATGTGTTACTCCATAACATTGAAAAGTTTATACATAGTAGTAGTATTGTCAGTCTTTTGTAGATTTTTAAAAAGCTGATATTCGCAGAGATTAAATGACATGCCTAACATCACACAGCTAGGAAATATCTTTTTAAAAATTTAATTTTGCTTTGTCTGACTCTAAGTGCTTTTCCCACCATATGACACCATTTCACCATATCATCTCTGGATCAAAATCCATCTTAATCAGACCAGAAAAAAAAATATGACTCCAATTAACCAGAGTGTGCATAGATTGGGGAGTTCTAGTTAATGTTTTGGTTAACTAAGACATAACTCTTGTCTTAATTTATTCAAAGGCTTTCTAACAGTTATCGGTTTGCTTTCCACCCTACATCAGCACAGTATAATGTTATCTTGCCTTGATGATTCAGGATCTTATGTGTCTCAGAGCCATCATTATGAACAGCAGTTGCTACTGAAAAATTTTGAAGTGAATGCAGAAGATAGAGGCGATTGGGTTGAATGCATGGGGAGTTTGGGATTACTTGGAGGACAAATTCAATTATACTGTAATCATCTATCTTTTCTGTAATCAGAATAGAAAAATTCCCCCAAATTAAGACTAATCAAATGTTTCAGCTGAGTTGGGTTCAAATCAATCAAGTTTACTTCAATTTGTGTAACTAGCTGACAAACTTCATTAAAAGTGACTGTTCTTCTTTTGCCACTTGGCAAATAACAACAACAACAAAAAAAATGAAGCTTTCCCTGATTCCTGTGTACAGTTGTGTTACCCCATCATCAGGGAGAGAAATGAGCTGTATAATTACTGTTTGAGACATGAATCATCCTTGCTCAGAGAGTCCAGACCTGTTTGACTCTATAAAAGGAGCTCAAGGTCGAAGTGCAAACGTGCACTGTCTGCCATCCCCCAGACTGATATAATTACCAAGCTACTGTGAGGGGATGAAGGTGCTCCCTGCATCTGGCCTTGCTGTCCTCCTCATCATGGCTTTGAAGTTTTCCACTGCAGCCCCCTCCCTAGTTGCAGCCTCCCCCAGGACCTGGAGGAACAACTACCGCCTCGCACAGGTTTGTGAATTTTTGCCCAATTCCTTCTCGTTCCTTTGCCCTAGAAAACCTAAAAGGGCATAGTGAGAAAATAAGAAAAAAATTCTATTGTTCTTTTAAAATCATGTTATGTGAGTCCATTGAAGTATGATCGATGCTATCTTCTGTCCATCTAGATTGGTGTCTTGTGCGTATTAGGTGTACCATGTTGCATGACTGAATAAATACATGAATATATATCTACCTAGCTATCTTGCCTCATAAAAAATTCCAGGTGGCTTGTGAAAACCATACAATATAAAAGGACCAAACAAGTACTTCCCAGGAATGATGTAGGATGGAAAACAGAAGCAGAAAAATAAAAACCGAGGCATAATCCGCACGCTAGAGGCAGGTTGTGAATTTAGTGCTAAGCTTTAGCAGTCACAGCGAAGAGATTTCCTGTGTTTACACTTTTTAAAAGGCTCTTATATTCAAGGTAACCCTGATCAAAATTTAAAGTGGACTAAGTTCTTCCTGCGTGCCAACCCACTTCTCATTTGAGGGCCTTTTCTCCCTAAAGCATATTCCCCAACGAAGTAAAAGTTTCTGTACAAAGTACATAACAAAGTTTATGTAGTAAGTACAAAGTACAAAGTTTATGTACTTAAACTTTGTGTATTTTCCTCTTTTAACATCTCTCCTATATGACTGCTGGAAAGGGTCTGATAGAAATGATTCATATTAAGAATTTTTTGCAAAGGCTACTTGATTCAAAATGATTCAATATATATATATATTATATATATGCTTCCAAGCGTTTTTTGTTTTTAAAAGAAGGGTGGCATCCTTAACCTAAAGAAATGGATGTCTAAGGATGGAATTTCCAACATTAGTGAAAGATATGTAGAGGAAATGTTTTTGCACACAGGCCTATTCAAGAGTCTGCCAGCATTATAGCACACCTGTGATCACCTGCTCTGCCTCAGGGCTGCTTTCTTGCCTGCCAGGCTACACCTGTGTACCGTTTGGCTGTCTGCATCATACAGCTGATTTGCACCCATGTGCAATGGCATGTCCCTACCAATTGTTTCTGCCACTCATCCTTATTAACTGGTCAGTTCCCCAGCCGTACCAGTCATTAAACACTTAAATATCAGCTCCACAGATGAACAGCACAGCTGATGCCCAGCACAGCCATGTTGAATTGAACTTCCTTTGACTTTAGTTCACTTTCAGATGAACTAATTTCAAAGTAACTCAGGATACTGGGATCTTTATTCAACTGTATTTTGTCCGTGCCACCTAGTTTTAGGTGCCTTCTTCCCAAATGTAATTTTCCCTACCCTGCCTCATGCCACTGTGATTCTGAAACTAAAGAGGTTTTGTGACCTCCGGAAGGAGAGCCATGCTGAGGCCAGAATGGATCTGAGGTGTTGGGAGACCCTCCTTCTAATCCACAGTTCAGGGAAACTACAGTTGGCCCTGCCCCTTAGTTTACAGATTGTCTACGATTGCTTTTGTGCCACAATGGCAGAGGTTAGCGTAGAAGCAAAGAATATTAATTATTGTCCTTTGCAGAAAAAAATAGCCACCCCTGACTAGTCTATGAAGGCATAAGGCTAGATCAGCCAGGGACCAGTTTCATGGAAGGCAGTTTTACATGGACATGGGAAGCAGGAGGCTGGGGGGTGATGGTTTGGGGATGAAACTGTTCCACCTCAGATCATCAGGCTTAAGATTCTCAAAAGGAGCGTGCAACCTAGATCCCTCACATGCACATTTCACAATAGGGTTCCTGCTCCTATGCGAATCTAATGCCTGTGCTGATCTGATAGGAGGCAGAGCTCAGGCGGTAATGCTGGCCCGCCACTCACCTCCTGCTGTGGGGCCGGGTTCCTAACAGGCCACAGACTGGTTCCTGCGTGCAGCCCTGGAGCTGGGGATCCCTGGGCTAGACACTCTTGGGTGGAGCCATTCTTGCTGTTCTAGCTGGTCAGGAGTCAGCTGGGCATCTTTAGAAACAATGGCATGGCCTGGGAATGTTGGGGACATTTAGTGATTCCTTACTTCTTCCTCTCCAAAATAAATCAGCCCTTCTCTGTCTCCCTTATGACATACTCTCAGAAAGATCTTAGACCAAGGAGCAGGGAAACTTGTCCATATCTCCTCACCTGGCACACAGCACCTTCGGCCTGCAATGGCCCTGACCCTCAGCTCTGGGCAGGGACACTCATCACTCCGTAGGAGTCTGGAATGATCTGGCCGAACCTCTAATGAGGATCACAGTGACAAGAAAGAATTATTTAATAACATCCTACCTTATAATTTATAGAAACGTTATATAACAACCTCATCAGCCTCATAAAATCACAAACAAAAGCAGTAAAATAGGCAGCAAAAGTTCATGTATTGAATGCTTCCAGTGCGGTATGTGCTGGAGAAACATGAGGGAATCAAACAAATGAAGCCCCTGTTCTTATGCTGCTTCCAGGAGGACGAGGGAGCTGGTGGGAAGGTGCTCCAAGAAGATAAACAAGTCAGCCAATGAGTGCACAAGATTATTTCACAAAGTGATCGGTTGAGATTGGAAAGCAGTTAATCAGGATGACAGAGAGTTACTGACTGGGGAAGTGGTCTGGGGAGGGAGTATTTTTAAATGAAGTAGTCCAGGAAGGCTGCTCAGAGGAAATGACCTTTCAGATGAACCTGAGCTGCATGAAAGAACCAGCCACATGGAGACCTGGAGATGGGGCAATCCAGGCAGAGGAAACAGCAGCTGCTTGAAATGCGATCATCAGGCCCATGTGACTAGAGCCGAGAGGTCAGGGAAGAGGGTCCCAAGGACAGGCGAGACCAGCGGGTCCTCTGGTGCCTGGTGGCCTGGGTCACGCTAAGCAGAGAGAATGCTTAGAGATGCTCTCTTCTTGCTAAGTGATCTGTTAGGTCACTCGCTAAGAAAGAACAAATGGTTCCCGGAAACACCAAAGAGGCCATGTTGCCAAACACCATACACCTCTCCCTCCCGCCAAAAAATCTACTACACTTGAGAAGACAAACAGCTTCTTGATTTATTTAATGTCACTTGTGTCCTTTAAATTCTGATTTGCTAATTTGCATAAGTCCTTTGCAAATGATGAGATGACAAAATGCTTACCTATTCTCATAATCCAGGATTTTATTCTAGGTTTGTTTGTTTAAAAAAAAATAGTATCAATATGACATTTAAAACATATTTTTTAAATTATGTTTAAAAATAACAAAAATTTAAATTACCCCATTATTATGAACTCATAACTAAAGAAAATGAAAATACACACTGTTAATTCAGGTGTTTTTACTACTATTTTATTTTCTATGATAAAGACTTTTTAAAATTGTTATTGTCTTCAAAATGTGGTTTTTACTTTTCCATTATGTAATAAGAAAATTTTGATTTTATACTGTTTTTCATAACATCACTTTAAACACTCAGAAATAGTCCAGAATATAAGTTATAATTTATTTGACCATTTCCTTTATTTGACAAATAGATTACTTCCATATGAATAAAGCTTCCATAAGCATCTTTGTACATCAAGCTAATTTAAACAATTATTTTTTCAGGATAGGTTTCCAGATATGGACTTAATGAGTAAAAGGTCATTTTAAAGTATTCTGACACATTTAAAAGCATTCACATTGAGGACCTCATCGGATCCTCACACCCGTGTAGCCAGTAGGGCAGAAACCACTCTATAGATGAGAAAGCTGAAACCACAAGAAATTAGAATTGCCCAAGCATGTTAGTGACACAGCCTGGACTAGAACCTAGGATTTTTCAGACAGCTTTAAAAGTTCTCACACGTCTATTTGTGTGACTGTAAGGAACATGGCTGTGCTGCAGCCAAGCAGGCATAGGCCGAGGTAAACATCCTGTGTGACTCGATGAGTTTAGGGTGCAGGCGTATATCTCCACTTGTTATCACAGCCGTGTAGCCATAACATGGGAAGGCCATCACTTAGCTCTAAGCCACTGTTGTCTGTAAAAGGTATAATTGCCCTGTTGACACTGAACAGGAGTCCTCTCACCCAGAGAAATAGAGAGCCAGCCAAAGCTATCCATCTTGCAGGTGGGTGGAGGGGAGCCAGGAACCGGCTTGTGCCCAGAGAGAGAGAGAGTTAAGCTGCTGACCCTGAAGGGCGGGCCAGCCGCGCAGCTGTGTGTGGGAGCAGCCAGCTCTAGCAGCTGAAACAGGGTGGACAGTGTGAGAAAGCTGCTGAAGAGAGAGCTGCTGAATAAAACCATATTCATCTGCCTATGCCTGCACCTCCTCCCTGATGATTCTTTCAGCTATCTGCCACCCACCCATTCCCCTCAGACCTCAGCATGGGCTGGAACCTGACACTGAGCATGTCAGTGTGTTCAGTGCATTTGGTGTAGTGGTGGCCCCAGACCTGACCCTGGAACCTGACAGTGACTTCGCCAAAAAAGAAAAATGTTGACGAAATGCACCTTAAGTTTCACCTTGTCCTGGAGCGTACTTAAATTGAGTTTAAACTCAAGTTTCAGGAAAGACACTAAGAAAATGCACTGAATGAGGGCTTGGGAGGGAGTCCTAAGCTGCTAGCCTGCAGGAATGGAACCCCCGGCCTCCTGTACTTTTATCTGTCAGATACTGGAAGAGAAGTGGAGAGAGGATCACCTGATAATTGATCTCAATATTCTATAATTTTAACAATGACGCAGTGGGGAAGCTTGGAGGGACAATTCTGGTAAATTCTGGATTCTTTGTCCCAGTGCCAACATTAAGTGCTGAGCCAACAGTATGCAAGTGTTAGGGTATCACAAGAAAGCAATTCTAAGCACACACCTAAGTGCCTGATAGAATATTGTGACTGTGAAAAGTATGCCAAAACCTTGTCAGTAACTTTAGCAAGAAAGTGCCCAGAGTTCTGAACTCTCAGTACTTCAGGATATCTGATAATTCTTCAAGGAAACATACTTTCATATTTTGCCTAAAGAAAAAGAGCTCAAACATTAACTGAGCATCTACTCTGATCCTAGAACTGAGTCAAACACAGGGTTTGTATCTGTGAAGGCAAAACAGTGCCTGATTGGAAGGAGGTTGCAGCCAAGCAGGTGAGAGTGATAAGAAATTGGTAGAAAGTGATGGTTTACAGTGCAATGAGACAGGTGTTTTACCAGTACAAGAATCACATCTTATGGAAGCACCAACTACGGAGAGATTTTGTTTATATCACTGCAGTGATGAATTTTTGTTTTTAAGAAGGAATAGTTTCTAATTTTATTTTTACTTCATTAAAAGGAACTGTTTCAATCCTGCCTGTGTGACCAGCCATAAACCTTTTGTGCTCTCAGAATAACATCTTGTGCATATTTTAAAGAAACAAACTGTTGGTTATAAAAATTACGCAGGTTCGTAGTAAAAAAAAAAAAGTAAAAACCCTGTTTTTAAAAATATATCATCTTAACTCCATTATTAAGGTTTAACCACTGTTAGTCCCTTAGACTGTATCTTTCGTAACACTTTTCTATGATTCAGGGCCAGGATTAGTGTTAGGCAACCAAGGCAGGAAATGCATCCTGTTTTTAAAATTTTGAAACTTTGTTTATCATGGATTTTTTGGCATTGATTTTATTTTTTTAAATTCTGCATTAAATTATTATCTTGATTACAGAGTTTTTGGTAACCCACCACTGGCTTCATCTCAGCCCTGATGATATGACTGGGATGGTATGACTAGATATCACTTATGTTTATAAACATGGCTCATATTGTAATAGCAGTGGTAAACACAGCAAACATGTTTTCCACTTAATTTACCATGCGCATCTTCCCTTATATAACCTATTTTGTGAGACAAAAACTAGAACATAGAGTGTAACACATAACCTAGCAGGAGAACAAAATATTTGAAATCAATGATCTCAGAGACACAGAGGACCTGGTCTTATACATGGAGCTTAACCCTGAGGAGTATAATTCAGACATTACCACAAGCATAGCATTATCACAGCATCAACATGCACAGACAGGAACAATTCATCCAATCCACCTCATCATGCCAAAAAAAAAGATGAGAAACATAAATGCTTACATAAGGTGGTCTAACTAGAGGTGGAATGGAACCAAATAGTCACAGCTTTGTTTCAGAACACCAAGGCTAGATTTCAGAGCCTGGGCACCCCATGTTTCCTCTCCCTTTTCCTCCTCTTGGCTTCTCATCTCACCTAAGGTTTTTATAAGGGACAACAACGGGGAAAGTGATCTTCTCTCACAAGCAGGACAGGGAGTGAAGGATCGGCTGATCCTGCAGTGAAAAAATAGAGTACCCTCTCCAAACATATGAGTGAGACTTACTCCTTTTTATTTTTTCCCCAACAGTAACGGTTCATGCTCATTGTAAAAAAATTTGGAATATAGGAAGGAATAAAGAATAAATTAAGTCATCCATAATTTCATTACCCAGACATAATCAACATTAATATTCAGGCAGACTTCCTTTTATTATTGTATGTGTGTGCATGTGTGTATATGTATGGTTTATTCAGAAAATTATCATTATAACCTTATAAAGATTTCTTCTCTTCTTTTCTCAGTATATTGCCATTACAAAAAAAAATTCTTTCATAACATTTAATATTTATTTTTCAAAACTGATCTTACTAGAGGCCTAGTATTGCCTCATATGAATATAGGATAATATATATACTAAATCCCCTGACATAAGACATTAAGGTTACTTCCAATTATTTATTATCTTTATATATATGTTAAAAATATGTGTGCATGATATATAAGTAAACAATTTGCATAGTTTATATGTGGTAATATATGGCTAATATACAGGTGAATAGTATGTAACTTATATCTAATAAATAAATATATACTATATAAATATAAAATTGTAGATAATTAAATACAATCAGTGCTCTGTATCCATGGAATCTGTACACATGCAATCAACCAATTGTGGATTGAAAATATTCAAGAAAAAAATCGATGGTTGCATCTGTTTCAGGGAAGACATGTTCAAAACATACTTTTTTTGTAGCTTTTCCCTAGACAATACAGTATAACAACTATTTACATAGCATTTATATTATAGTAGGTATTATAAGTAATTTAGAGATGATTTAAAGCATACAGGAGGCTGTACTTAAGTAGTATGTGAATATTATGCCATTTTATATCAGGGACTTGAGCATCTGTGGATTAGGTATCTGAGAGAGGTCCTGGGACCAATTCCCCCATGGATATGAAAGGATGACTGAATCTTTAGCAGTTCTTTGGTTATTTTCCTAAAATCAGCTGAGTAGGTGAAATTCCTAGGCCAAAGGCAGGCCTCAACCCTGTATTTGCATGTCCCTGTGTCACTCGTTTTACCCTAATCCCAGCCCTGAGTCACAGAAAAGTGTTTTGAACAATATATACTGAGGACTTTATGTCTTTTTGTGCAAATGAAAGCCTTATAATTTATGGCTTATTTTATTTGCTTCAAGGGACAAAGAGCCTCACCTAGGAAAGTTGTCTCATGGAAACAAATTCCAGCCCACATACTGAACACATCTGAACTCATTAAAATCCTCAGCTGAAAAACAGGTGGACCCTCTGCCTTTGTAAAGTATGAAGGGCTGGAATACAATGCCTCCAAGAGTTAAAAGCATACTGATCTTGCATTATGTACAATGGAAAGATGATACCAATAACTGTTTACCAAAGAAACCAGATAGCCTTTGATTTGCAAATTGGGTAAAGAACTTCAGTGACAAATAAGTGATCCACGGAAATAATGTTCACATCAGATTCCTTCCCTGAATTTTTTTCTTTTAAAAAAATTAAAGCAAAAATGCATATTTATTATATTCATTGTAGAAAAACTATAAAATGCAGGTGGACAAAAGGAAATAATTAAATAATCTATAATCCCCATTACCCAAAACCGATCATCGTTAATAATTTGGAGTATAGCTAAGCTATATGTATACAAATATGTCTGCCTTTTTCATAAATGGGAAAATACTCTACACACTGCTTTTAATACATCAGGAATGCTGTCCCCTGCCTTACCTGAGCATGAGTATTTCCCAGACTACGCTGTAGACACGTCAGCCTGCCTCTCCATTTCAGGCGTATCTTGACAAATATTACACAAATAAAGAAGGACACCAGATTGGTGAGATGGTTGCAAGAGGAGGCAATTCCATGGTAAGGAAGATTAAGGAGCTACAAGCGTTCTTTGGCCTCCAAGTCACCGGGAAGTTAGACCCGACCACAATGGACGTGATCAAGAAGCCGCGCTGTGGAGTTCCTGATGTGGCCAATTATCGCCTCTTCCCTGGTGAACCCAAATGGAAAAAAAATATTTTGACGTACAGGTAATGAGATCAAGTCTTTCCAAATTCAGAGAAAAACACCCCCTCTCTCTTTTTCCCTTTTCTTGAAAAAAATCTTCCTTCTCATCTGCATAAAAATCCTGACGCCTCACAACCGCAAGAAAGAATAAGAACTGTTTAGGTCCATCTGTCCGGCAATGACAATGGGCAATTCACCAGAAAATATGGTCTTAGGATTATCATAATGACTGGCTATTTTAGGCATTCCAAACAATTTCATCAGTTAGAAACAACACAAATATCTTTAATCTAGTCTAGGATTAATGACCTGGCAGTAAAAACTAGTTTTCTTAAAACAACCTGCTTAATAAGAAAGAAAAAAATAACTTACTAATAAAGTAATTTATTTCATTGACTCCAAAAATCTTTTATTGATGATTCAAAAAATGCATTCCATTTGAGGGACATAAAGGTGAACAGGTCAACTTTCTTGACCTTAGGGAACTCACAGTCCTTTAAGGAGAGACAGACATGCAAACAGACAGCTGTAGCTCCGTGTGAAAAGTGCAAAATCATAGCTCTAGGCAGTGAACTGTGGGACCACAGTTCACATGGAGAGAGCTAGCAAGTGACCCAGGGACCAGGCAGTGACATCTGAGCCTGATTCGAAGGCAAAGTAGAAGCAGTTCCACTCTTAGCCCCAAGCTCCCCTCACTCCCTCCCTGCCCTCTTTCTTCCCCCTCCTAATCCTCTGGCCTCATCCTGTATAAACCAAGAGAACACACCCAACCAGAACCTCTGTCCCTCCCTGCAGTGCTCAGGGTACAGAGGCTGGAATTCCCTCTCCCAGAGCCAGACCTGATTCTGGGGCCAGTGCAGACTTCCTCCCCAGGTTGATACAACCTAGGGCAAATTATGCATGGTACCTGCCCCTCAGCCTGAGGTAGGGGTGGATGGTGCCTGCCTGCGTGGGCCTCACGCATGCCAGATGGGTGCAGGTCGGAAAAGAAGAGTGGCCTCCACTCTTTGTGGTCCTGCCCCAGGCCTTGCACATGTAAGGAGTTTTCTAAGAAGAAAACCAGACCAAGCATATAGCAGCAGAGAGTGGACAGACTGGCATGTTGATGGGCAGCATTCCCACCACCAGTGCCTAGGGCATGCAGCTGCGGCAGAGGGTCCAGGAAGGGCAATGGCAGGAAATGAGCTGGAGGGGCAGCCTTAAGGGCAACTAGAGCGTGATGTTAAGGAGTTTGGACTTTATCTCCAGGGCAGTGGAGAGCTAGGCCAGGACCGGGATCAGATTTCGCTTTTAGGATGAGCACGTCTAGATGATAACTGGAGATGGGGAAATGCTGGACTTGCGCAATAGTCCAAGCAGTGGTGTGCTAGAGCTGCCTCCTAATAGCTCACTGAAGCCAATCCTTAAAATGTCAGGAACGTTGTAGCCACTTGTTAAGCTCCCAAGAATTTTGTGAGCTGGTTGCTAAGACAGCCATTGTTAAATTATGTAAATTTACAATTAAATAAATCACATTAAATTATATTAAATTAAATTATACTATATTAAATTATATTAAATAATTATATTATTTAATATTTATATTCATTATTAAAATATATTATTTTATAGTAATAAATAAAATACACCTGTTTAATATTATTAAAATATATTGTTTTCTAATAATAAATAAAATATATTATATTTATATTATTTAATATTTATAATTATTTAGTAAATTAAATAAAGTATATTTAAAACAAAGGTAATAAAAACATATTGCCTCTTATTTCACTACATTTTATTATTTTCTCTGCTCATGAGGCTATGTACATCTGTATAATCTGGGTGGTTCATTCATTCTCATCTCTTCACAACCTGGCATTCAGTGATGGTAAATTGGTAGCTTGAATTAGCCATAGTGAGAATATTTACAACACAGAAATCAGCAAGTCATACAAATCAAGGGGTTTTTTTTCCTCCTTGTAGAGCCACTTGTTAAACTGTTCCGGCACACCAGTGAGTCCATTTGATTAAATGAGGGGCCAGAACCCAGGGAACAGTCATGAATCCCCTAGGCCATTTGTTACCTGCTATCAGCCAATAAATCCATAAGGTGGCAGGCTGAACAAAAACATCAAAGCAATTGGGGAAGAAAAACCTCATAGGGAGTTGAACACAAAAGTGATTCTGAGATAGTAAGAATAAGACAAGAAAAATGTATATGCATCGACAGAGTCTTTTCATAGTTTTCTTAAACTGTGTTCTGGAATTTTAGTCCATAACTATGTACAACAAAGACGAGAAGCATGGGTCAAGATAATGTGATACTTACGGAAGTATAATATTCTTGCGATAAGGTGGGCAATCTTAAAACCCCCTCAACACACACATTGCCCATCCACTCTTGCTCCCCAACAACTGCACCGTCCCCTCCCCATGAAACAGGACACTAGAGGCTATCACAGTACTCTGCCCATGTAGCTACTGACTTTCAGAATAACTTCTTACAATATAACCCAAAGGGTTACAAAAAGGAAAAAAAAAATACAGCATAGTGCTTATATGCATAAGCTTTCGAGTCAGACAGAACTGGGTTTAACCCTCATTAATCATAACATGTAGATGATGAAGATGATCTTCCTCTTACAGGTCATAGTGAGGATTAGATAAATGCCACTTAAAAAGTGTATGCAGCAACAGCACATAGTGTGACTTCAAAGAATATTAGCTAGTATTATTATTGCTTTATCAAGCTCCAGACCCTGAGTTGGGGATTCTTCCATGTTCTCTTCTTCTCTGGTGCTATCCCTCTCTCCTTCCCTGTCTTCTCCAGGCCAACACACACTGTCAGCTCAAAGATACGGCTGACTTATCAAAAATGCGAGGGCATGTCAAAGTAATAAGTCTACCTAGTTGTGATAAATTGCAGACTCATATTACACAGTGGGCTTGGCATATTTTGAAAGCATTAAATAGTCCCTTTGAGGGTCTTTCTGGTCTCCCCCTTCAATTCTATAGCTCTCTTCTTTTGGCCCCAGTTCCTGGGGTTGAAGAGCTCCTTGTTCCTTCCCTCTCAAGTCCTGAATTGAGCTAGTTGCTATCCTTTCTGTGGGCACAGTCCTTTCACTTGGGACCCCAGCATTATTGCTGTTGGTTTCTCATTGAAATTGCACCATCTGCATTATAATAACCTAGGATACCTTTCAAAACGCAGATTTCTGGACCATACCTGTATCTTTAACAAGCTTCCTAGGTAATTATCATAGGTCCTAAACTTCGAGAGCCACTGAGTGGGCCCTAAAACAGCTAGCTTTAATTATTTAATTCATTCATTTATTTATCAAGCAATTGCTAGGCATTTGCTATGTGCAAGGCACTAGACTAGGAGCTATAGAGAGAGAGAAAGCAGGGCGGGTCCCTCCTTATGGGGTTGGCTCTCACAGACACAGCTTCTCACTTTCATCATATTCCAGCCCAGCCCAAGGTCTCAGGTAGAAGTCGCCCTTCCTGCCTTTCCTTTGTATGTTGCCAGAAATCCCCAGACCCTGGGCTTCAGAGCAGAAAGTTCTAACAATCACCAACTCTGACTCCATCCACAGTCCAAAAAGCACTACATTTTTCTGCCTTCAGGTGTCATTGTCATACCAGTAATTGCTGAAAGTCTCACCCCTTTTTTCAGTTCCAGTGAGCCTCCATTTTTAAAGCTAGCCCTTCCTCTTTAAGAATACATTATTTTGGGCTGGGGGGCAGTGGCTCACACCTGTAATCTGAGCACTTTGGGAGGCCGAGGAGGGTGGATCACTTGAGGTCAGGAGTTCGAAACCAGCCTGGCCAACATGGTGAAACCCTGTCTCTACCAAAAATACAAAAATTAACCCAGCGTGGTGGTGGGCGCCTATAATCCCAGCTACTCAGGAGGCTGAGGCAGGAGAATCAATTGAACCTGGGAGGCAGTGGTTGCAGTGAGCAGAGATCATGCCATTGCACTCCAGCCTGGATGACAAGAGCAAAACTCCGTCTCAAACAAACAAAAAAAAAAAAAAAAAAAAAAAAAAAAAAAGAGAGAGAGAGAGAAAAGAAGAAGAAAAAAAAAAAAGAATGCATTATTCTGAGGAAAAAAATCTTCCCCAACAGCCCTGGGGAAATCCTGATAAGCTCTGAATAAGAATTAGCAAAACTTCAAAACTCCACATTTCTATTTTTTATATTGAAAACATCCAGTCCCTTTGGGGAAAAAGAGGTCCTCTCTCAATGAAAACGACTTTAAGAAAAATTGACTACTTACTACCTGTGACATTTCACAAGTTTTATTTATTTATTTATTTATTTTTGAGCAAAGTCTCACTCTGTCACCCAGGCTGGAGTGCAATCACCCAATCTCGGCTCACTGCAACCTCCGCTTCCCGGGTTCAAATGATTCTCCTGCCTCAGCCTCCCGAGTAGCTGGAACTATAGGTTTGCACCACCACGCCCAACTAAGTTTTGTATTTTTAGTAGAGACGGGGTTTCACCATCTTGGCCAGACTGATCTCGAACTCTTGACCTCAAGTGATCCTCCCGCCTCAGCCTTCCAAAGTGCTGGGATTACAGACGTGAGCCACTGTGCCTGGCCACAAATTTTATTCTTTTAAGTCGGAGGTAGTATAATAACAAGAAAGTTAAACGGTTTCAGTACCGGATTATCCCAACTTCTCTCATCTCTCCCTTTCATTTGTCTTGTTGTTTCACATGAAGCAATTTAACATATAATAAAGCAAAATAAGAATTATCACTTCAGAGAAAAAATCTAAATTGTAGATTTATATTTAACATTTTTTGAATTCAACATGTAATTCTTGCCTTCTTTGGAGCAGTTACTGAAAAGAAAACATGTTTCTTCCGTTTTCACAGAATATCTAAATACACAACCTCCATGAGTTCTGCCGAGGTGGAAAAAGCAGTGCAGATGGCCTTGCAGGCCTGGAGTAGCGCCATCCCTCTGAACTTTGTCAGAATAAACTCAGGAGAAGCGGATATTATGATATCTTTTGAAAATGGAGGTATTGTGGTACTTGGATTCCATCTACTAATTCAAAGGAGAGTTGTCCCAATACTGTTCCTTCTACATCTTTAATTCGAGTGATCACGCAGTTCTCCTTCACACAGTGCTGTGATGGGCCAAGGCCAAGACCATGACAAAGCCATGATCTTCATCTGGCCGGAAAATAGAATCAAGAAAATAGGAGTTCTTAACATGTCTTGTCATCATCAGATACAGCTGTAGAGTAAATTCACTGTAACAAACTTTCATTATGACTTTGCCCCACTAGGGGACAAATTCTTGCAGATTTTGCTTTCCCATTAGCCACATGACCTCATCCATTCCCATGTTGGTGTTTATCACTTATATACCCCCTTCCGTATTAGCCAAGAATATCCCACCATGAATCCTCACTGAAGGAAATACCTTCCACAGTGACCTTGATACAGCTTTCCCCCTGCAGCAATGGTTAGGAAAGTGTCATTCCTGCCTTGCCCACACTTGCAGACCATCTTTTGGGAGATGTGTGAGAGGTCTGCCTCCAACTTTCCCACTTCTTCTCCATTCTATTGCTCACCCTGGTAAGAAGTAGAGGCATAAGTTTGCACAGGGATTGGTGAGAGCTCTGATCCCTTTTCAGAGAAGCAAGTCTAGGAAATAGATAAAGGGAGGGCCAAATGGCTCACTCTGATCCCTTTTCAGAGAAGTCAGTCTAGGAAATAGATAAAAGGAGGGCCAAATGGCTCACTCTGATCCCTTTTCAGAGAAGCAAGTCTAGGAAATAGATAAAGGGAGGGCCAAATGGCTCATGACATTTCTTTTCCTTCTCAGCTTCGTAATAGTCAGGGTAAGTGAGAGCTACCACCTATTCCCCTCCTCAGATAACATTTCTAAGTGTCCTTGTCATTTCAAGACCAGATCTTAATTTGAATCTGATGTCACTGGGGGGAAAACATGCTTAGGAGCTAGGAGAGAGAAGATCAAGCAAGTTCTGAGAATAGAGCCTTTAGAAATGGTCCTGGGTGTGACCTGGCCCAGGGCAGGTCCTATTCCTCCCAAAGGACAAAGGCCACCCCTGGTGAAGTGGCAGGGAGTGCAGCGTGACTTGGGGTAGCTTTGAAGGCCAATGGAATGAATGTCTGGCTCTCTCTTGATCTTTCAAGCTTGCAGTCTGTCCCCTAATACACAAGCTAACACAGGGACTGTGCTAGTCTACTTAGTTGTGATGCCATTGCATGAAGTCCTCCGTGCATGCACCTGAGTAGACTGCATGTCACTGAAACCTGAGAAATGGCATACCAGAACTTTGTTCTGTCAGCTCAAAAACAAACAAACAAACAAACAAACAAACAAACTAAAACTGGGTATCCTTACTAAGGTTTTTTAAAGTGGTAAACTATAACCCTCATTTTGTTCTTCCTCCTCCTCTTCTATTAAATTTGTAATGAATTGTTAATTAAAATAGATAATTAAACAAAAACATAAAAAAGCTTCAAAAGTTAGGATTCTATAGATACCTTTATGACTTTCATAAGTTTTCCACATGAAAGTATGTCAAAATTACAGATAAATTTTTGACACTTTCTTAAACTGTATTGTGCTATAGAAACAAAAAGCACACACTTGTTCAATTCACTATCACTATCTCAGCTGAATCAAATTTGAAAGGTCATTCTGCCAACAGGTTCACATTCCAATCAGTGGAGTAGGTTTTTCCATCCAATGCCCCCCGGTTAGTTTTCCTTTTGTAATCCATGGCATGTGCAAAGTCCACAGTATCCTATGTGTCAGTTAACAGATGTTGTGATAGCAACAATAACACAAAAAAGGTGTTTTTTAAAATTATTTTTAATGCTTACTATCTTTGCAGTATGAATTAGCCTCTTTTATTTTTCAATGGGCAGTTACTCATTGACAAGTGAACTTCCTATTATAACAAATAAATACTGAAAAGTAAATTTAAGTGTCAATGCTATTCAAAATGTTTTCTGTAATATGATATGCCCTCAAAATTGCTAGAAGGACTCAATCCTTTTGGCCTTTCTCCCCACTTGTTTAGATCATGGGGATTCCTATCCATTCGATGGGCCTCGGGGGACTCTAGCCCATGCATTTGCTCCTGGAGAAGGCCTGGGAGGAGATACACATTTCGACAATGCTGAGAAGTGGACTATGGGAAAGAATGGTATATATGCACAATTCACCATAACCTGGAAAATATTGTACCTTCTTCTGGGCTCCATCATGAAACCTTGAGGTTCAACGCCCCAAGCCACCCTTTAACTAGGGAGGCTGGCTAGGAAAAACAAGTAAGCCAAAAATCCAAAAGGGATCACATAAGGGAAAAAACTCCACCCCAAATTGTGTTGTAGACTTGTCCGATCTGTTTCATAGCATATCATCTGAAGAATTGGTCATCCCCTTCTCAACGCACTGCTCTCGTTTCCTTCAACAACCTAGTATTTATGACTTCTTACTTGTTCTTGGAAATAGGCTACATTCAGAAATGACCCGAGAGAATCAGTACTGTCCTGAGAAGTGTGATGGGGATGGGAATAAAGGTTCCAGAATAGCATACAGGTCATCTGGAAATCTTCAGTGTGAAACATGTGGATCAAAAGGTGTAGGCTGTAATAGCAGGGAACTATTAAGGCATTCGTGGTCTAAATTTATGAATTATTCCCAAATATCATTGCCACTATTTGCTCCAAGGCTCTCCTTTATCAGTCTACCAAACATCACTGATGATGAGCAAAATGGATTGATGTGCATTTCCATCCTCCCCCACCTCCAACCCCCTTCTAGCCAAGAGGGGGAAAATTAAAGTCACCAAAGCTAAGTGCCAGAATAACCTACCAACCTTTGAATAATCCAGTTAGGAAAAGGAGATGAGTTAACTGTGATGTGGACATAAATTATCCTATAAAGATGGAAGATGGAGAAAACAAAAACCTGTGGTGATACTGGTTTTTTTCTCTCATATTGTCTAGGTTTTAATTTGTTTACCGTTGCTGCTCATGAATTTGGTCATGCCCTGGGCCTGGCCCATTCCACAGACCCATCAGCACTGATGTACCCAACTTATAAGTACCAGAATCCCTATGGATTCCACCTCCCCAAAGATGATGTGAAAGGGATCCAGGCATTATATGGTAAGATTATTACCTTCTTTGACCACTAACCCTGAAATTGGCAGGCATTCAGTTTCCAACTTAAAGAAAGTGCATTTTATCTGCATTGGTAAAGATCAATCTAGAAACCATAGCCCCAACTATGACTTCTTGTGAAGAGCTCATTTGCCAGTTATAAATATGTGTGTGATGTGTGATTAAATTTTATGCCTTTCCTTTAGAGCATATTAGTCCTGGATAGCCTTAAAAAATATAGTCATTTGTCTGTTTGTGTTTTTCCTTTGAGTGCAGGTTAGAATTTACACATTGGGAGAGGATGGATATAGTTTATAGTTCATATATGTGGTGCTTACCCATTTGCAGATAAGTGACCTTATCTCCCTAAAAATAGCAATCATGATTAAAATAACTCCACGCCCAGCCCATGTAGCCGATCTGCAGTTTACAAAACAGGTTCATGTGTGTAGTCTTACACCAGCCTCACAACTAACCTGTGGGGTGTGAAGTGTTTTCCTCGTTTGATAGCTGAGAAAGCTGAGGTTCAAAGGCAGTAAGTATCCTAAGATAAGCTACCTCAAGTATTAGCATTCTTCTAAAAGGTAATGAGGGATTATTAGAAACTCTGTATCCAATTTTCCTTAAGGGAAAAACAAACCAATTAATCCGTCAGAAGGAATCTTGAAACATCCTTAGACATTGACAATTTTTCTTTAATGGATAAAAGGCAAAAAGATCTAGGAAACTGCTTTTCCCTTGAGCCCTGGAGACCTGGTTATTAGGCTTCTGCTTATCAGAGCCTCTCCCCATCTTCTCAGTGCCTAGAGACCCAGATCCCCCAGCACCTTCCTGGGGCGCTAGGAATCTGGCCCCAGGGGATCTGGAGGGTGGGAAGCCCAGAAATGGGCACACCATTCAAAATCGGTCAGATTTCACCTGAGGCACAAAAGGCAAATTTCATCCCAAGAAGCCTTCAGCCAGCTCTATCCATTTCCAGGAGTGGGAAAGCACCAGATCTGCCTGACCCTTGAGGGACAGGAAAAGCACCATGAATGTCACAAACTCAGCTCCAGAGCCTTGGTGGCAGCGCTCCAATGGGAAGCAATTTCTGTGGGCCACCGAGCAGGGCCGAGCTCAAACACTTGCCTTTAGAGGTCCTTGTGCTCTGGAAAGTCACTGCCTTCGGATGGCCACTGTCACTCGGCCAGGAGACAAAGCACATATTTTGGCACAGCTATTATGACACAGGTGAATGAAATGTGAAAACATGGGTTTATGTTACAAGGGAGCATTCATATCACCCAGCCGATCGCTTGCCGCTGCTGACCCTCTCCAATTTCCAGCTTCGATCTTCTCCAAAGCCTTACCCCGCCTCTGATCTTCATCTTGCTGCTAACCCCTACTCCATCCCTGATCTCAAACTTCATCTGACCCTTATCAGAGGCCTGAACCTTTCCCTTCCCTGTGCCTCATTCCTTCCCTGACTCTCACCTGTGGTTATGACGAGGCCTCATCAAAGAGCAGGGACCCGCCAGAGGCGACAGTCCAAGCTGTGCAGACTCATTCTTCTGGAGCTGGGGCAAGGTCCTCAGAGATGCAGAGCAGGAGAGGAGACTCACTGACAGCTCTCGCAAGATTTGGGTCCATGTTTTCCAAGACAATCCACCAGAAGATCCCTTTAAGTAACAAACACTGCCAGTGTACTTCAATTCCACAAGAATTCACTCAGTTCTTCCTAGATGCCTAATAAAAGACAAAAGCACAGGGCAGGATGCCAAGGAGTCTATGAAAATAATAGGAAAACACACAAGAAAATTTTCTTATTGAGAAAAAGAGAACTTAATTACAAAGAAATGATCCATGCCAATTTTTAAATTACATTTCTAATCTGGAACACTTGTAGATATCAAAGAAGTTCTATAATAAAATAATGATCTTTAGAAGACTTATTATGTGCCAAGTACTCTGCTACCCACTTTACAGGAATTATTTAATTCTCACAACAGCCTTCTGAGGTGAGTACTATTTTCATCCCTCCCTTTTAACAAGTGAGGAAGCTGAGGCTTAAAAAGTTAAATAATGTGCGGCAAATCACACAGCTCAGCAACCAGGAGAGCCAGGACTCAAACCCCGGTCTACCTGCCCTCAACAGCCATGGTCATGATCACATGTCCAGGGTGAAAGTGTACAACCTCCCTTGGGGCTCTATCTAGAACAGAAGTGTGTGAACTCCAAATTCCCGTTACCATTTTGACCAAGTCATTTTGAATCCTAGGACCTCGGAAACCTTTCCTGGGGAAGCCCATGGTGCCCCATGCCCCCCCTCACAAGCCGTCCACCCCCGACCTCTGTGACTCCAGCTCATCCTTTGATGCAGTGACAATGCTGGGGAAGGAGCTCCTGCTCTTCAAGGGCCGGTAAGCCTCAGATACGCCACCGACTCTCTTGGGCCTCATCTCCACTCCCAGACAAACGTCGTCCCACAGGTCCTTGTTGCTGCTGTGTATGAAGATCATGCAGAAACGCTGTCCTATGCAGCAGGAGGGTGGTAGGCAGGGGTCTTTGGGGGAGATAGATAACTGCCAAAACTACTGTTTGTGGTGCACCTACTGTGGTCTTGCTACTGTGCTAAGTGATTTCCATAAATGGACAATATTTATTCTAACCCTTTTCACTGTAGAGATTAGAACCCCTAATGTGCACATAAAGAAAGCAGATCAAAGAGAGCAAGTAAGTTTCCCAAGGTGACTGAGAATGGCTGAGCTAGGATGAGTTAAATGGCTGAGCTAGGATACCAGCCTGAATTGATCTGATGTCCATTTTGTTTAACACTTTATCCCTAGTGAGGGTGCATAGCAAATGCTCAATAAATACTTGGTGAATGAGGGTTGGCTAGCTGGATGGATGGACAGATAGGAGATTGGATAAAAGGATGGATGGATGGGATGGATGATCAGATGGATAGATAGGTGGGTGGATAATTCCAAGGCCAGCGTTCTTCTGAAACTCCTCCTTTTCAATGCCTCTGGGCCTTTCACCCGTCAGGTAGCACAGAGAAGGCAGATCCCTATTCTCCCCCAACTCTGGCTTCTTGGGGAGTATGGCTGTTTTCTCCATGATGCTGGTTACTCTAATTACTTCTTCCCATGGAGGCAAAGAGAAACATAGCAACATTCACCCTATTCCTCCCTTTGCTGGAGACAGAATTTAATCACACCAGAATAGGCAGAGGCATCTCAGGAGCATTCATGTGTGGCGTTATTCCTTCTACTTCTTCACTATTGCAAAAGTGTTTATGGAGCCCATTGTGGTTTTCAAGCAGTGTAGTCTTTAGGGGTATAAAGATGGATTGATACTTGCCCCCCACCTTTACATACCCCTCAGATATATGACTCCAAAAGCCCTGCAAGATAGTGAGACATGAGCTCTAAAAGTTAGGCCCATGAAACAAAACAAGAAGCAAGTACCTGGGAAGATCTAGAGAGAGTTTCCCAAGGAAGTGACGTTTGAGAAATGTGATATTCCTTATCTTGCATGCTTTTGGGGATATATTGCTGAGCTACTATTATAAGAATACTTTTTGCTCCTTCCGCACAGAGAGAAAGTAACAAAGTAGTTTTAAAAAAGCAAAATTTACCCAGAATCCCACCACCTGGAGTGTATCAGTCTGCGGGACTGATACCCATCCATCCTTTTATCCAATCTCCTATCTGTCCATCCGTCCAGCTAGCCAACCCTCATTCACCAAATATTTATTGAGCATTTGCTATAAATATTCACTCAGTAGGGATAAAGTGGACATCAGATCAATTCAGGCTGGTGTCCTAGCTTAGCCATTTAACTGTCACCTTGGGAAACTTACTTGCTCTCTTTGAACTGCTTTCTAATACCATAGACCAGGTAGCTTAGACAAGAGAAATTTATTCCTCACAGTTTTGGAGGGTAAGAAGTTCAAGATCAAGGTTATCTGCAAGGTAAGTTTCACTCCGAGGCCTCTTTTCCTGGCTTGTAGGCAGCCGCCATCTTGCTGTGAGCTTGCATGACCTCTTCGTGTACAGCGAAAGAGGGAGCAACCTTTCCAGTTTCTCTTCTTATAAGTGCACCAGTCCCATCATGGGGCCCCTACCCTCATGACCTCATGAGTCAGGAATGTCCTCTTCCAGCACTAACCCTAACTACCTCCTGAAGGCCCCATCTCCAAATACCATCCCACTGGGGGGTTAAGGCTTCAACATAGGAATTTGGAGGGCACATAATGCAGAGCATTTCCATTGTTAACCATATTGTTGTGTGTCCCTCCAGACGTTTTCTCTGGATAGAGAGCTAGATATTGTACATATGGGAGTGGGGTGCAATGATTTCCACAAAAATAGAATTTTACTAGTGGTGTTGATTTATAAAGTTTTTTCACTCACAAAATTTTATTTTTTCCTGTCAATAAATTTTAATTCTCATCCTTAGCTATATCATTACTTATTTAATCAGTCCCATACTGGATTATTTCTAACTTTTAAAAATTAGAAACAGCTTGAAGTAAATCTTTGACAATGGACAGACATTCGCTTTTCAAACGCAAATTAGAGCCAGGCCCAGGAACCCAGGCTTTCACAGCAGAGTCAGTGGGATTAAGTTCTGGCCCTACCGCTTACTGATGAGGTGATCCCCAGCAAGTAATATGCCAGACACACAGTGCCAATAAATGACAGTTACTATTCTTAAGAGTGGGAATCAAAAAATATTTACAATGGCAGGGAGGCTTATAAACAGCTTCATGTATTTAGAGAACCCAATTGATTCTTTTGTGTTATTAATTTTCTGATGATTATTTATTTTTAAGACACTGACCATTGATGTTATTTTTCTTGAGTATTACCAAAAAGTACATCAAATGGAATTGGTAGGCAACAACCCAGAAGTGGTAGACCAGGCAGGGAAGGAGGAGCTTGGAGCACAGATCTTAGTAACCTTGGCTTCATCTAAAGGATATCATTCAGGCTCCACTCTCCCAGACACTGAAATAGCACGTAGCACTCATTCAGTGATAAAGCAGTGAGTTGCTAGCCATCATGCAAAGTGTAGCTTATTCTTCTGGTAAATATCAGAGGTTGTAGTAGGGGCAAAGGAAACAGTGAAGTCAAAGATATGATACCATTTCATTCAATGATCATTGTTTTCTTAAAAAAGTAAAAAAAAAAAAAAAAAAGCATTCTGTTTATCAAACTGTGAGCATTTAGCAATTACTAATGATGACTTGAAGTCGATACATCTTTTGACATAGTCTTGATCATAAATACTGAGGGTAGTAACAGACTAGTAAGTGAGGCAGTGGTACAAGAGACGTCTAGAAATGAAAAATCAGCAGAGGGGCTACAGAAGGAGAGATGGTCTGCTACCACGTATGTATCTGCTTAGTCACCACCTTCTCATCTTCTTCCATTTCAGATTCAATGAGCTATTGCGGTAGGGCAGATGATTCCAAAGAACTAGCACAAGCTATAAGCAGGATGGGGAGTCAGGAGTGGTCCCTTCCAGCGCTGGACCACTAACTCACTGTGGCACCTGGAGCTTCTCTTCCTTTTCTATAAATTGAGGGAGTTTTCTGTTACTAATAGTGACTTAAAAGTGTTCAGTACTTACTATGCAAAGTGTTCAGTACTTACTATGCAAAGTGTTCAGTACTTACTATGCAAAATGTTCAGTGCTTACTATGCAAAGCACTACGTTATCACATTCTTACAATTCCCCTGTGAAGCCTGAAATATCATTCCTTTTACAAGTGATAGAAAGGATAAGCAACTTGTTCAAGAGTACACAGCTAGTAAAGGGTGGAGCTGGAATTCAAACCCAAACTAGCAAACTTCAGAGCCCATGCTCCTGACTACCTTGCTGTACTACCTCCTAAGATGCTGTCCAGAGCTGGAATCCCATGACTTTTTAGCTCTGATCCCCTACCAGCTGCCACTAAAAGTCCCAGAGTGCTTGCTAAGCCTGGACAAAGAACAAAGAATTCTTTCAAGCCACAGTTATAATGGCAACCAGGGAGCCACTGATTATGAAAGAGCTCCCAGTCTGTTCTCTCCCACTCAACAGCCTGGAATTCCCCGTCACCAACAATAGTCTGTTGATGGGACATTTCAAGCTATGAGCATAATAACCACATGGTTTGTTTCCAAAGCAAGATGGAATGCAGTACCTTTTAAAGTAACCGTGAGATTGTCAGATATTCTCCATAGCGTGTAAACGTACATTCATACGTTCTGTGTGAAGGGAAATAAGCGTTAGCTATAATAAGTTGAAGGGTAGATAGATAGATAGATAGATAGATAGATAGATAGATAGATAGATAGACTTAATGAACATACACTTACTTTTTATAATAGGTGACAAAATTATTAAGGCTATATCAGATTTCCTCAGTCACTTAGGGAAAATAAGAGAGAAATGACTGGAATTGTAACCATACCAAAATTATATTTGCACCTATCATATTATGTTGGGTTTTGCCCAATATAATTTTAAGGGTAAAATCAAGAATATCACACACAATCATCTATAAATCTTAGAGGTACAATAGATTTTACAAATAGAGTAAGCATAAAGGTCGATCATGTCCAAGTCCTTCAGTGTAGAGATAAGGAAAATAGGCACAGGTCTTTTAGCCCTAGCAGACCCTCCCATGAGACCCAGGTCTTCTGACTCCAGTCCAGAGTCTATCCTAGCACTAATATAGAAAGCTTTCTGCCTATGAAATGGAACTAGCAAGAAAAACACTGAAATTTAACCTGAATGAACGTATGCCCATTGACTGTTACGCATTTGAGTTAGTAGGAAGAGCACTTTCAAGCTGTTCCTTTGCTTTCACACCCCCTGCTTGCAGGTGGGGTAACCAGCCACAAAGAGGAGGATGTTCATAGACTATCTAGGTTTCCCAAGAATGTCTAATATGTTTCTTCATGTTTGTTTGTTTTTTTTTTTCAAAATAGGATTCTATATATATTTTTTAATCTGTAACTAATTGTCAAATTTCAAAAGATGTTATGTATCTTAAATTAGAAGGCAAAGAAAAACATTTTTAAGGGTTATGCAAGTAGGAATTGGAGAAAACAATGGATATATTAATAAAAGGCATTCTAAGAACTCACCAGCAGGATTAGGACACTAATTTGGTGAGAAGAACAACAGAAAAAAGGAAGAGTTAAAGCAGGTAGAAGCCTCATGACTGAGAGTATAATATACAGCATTGTTCTCTCAGAAAAATTCAGAGGATTTGTTGGGAACACGATGTAAAACTCAGGGTGAGATGTATCGGATTTAAAGCAATGACAATTTTCACGGAGTTTCATAGAAATAAGCTAGTGCTCAGGGAAGAGGTCATAGTTGGAGGCTTCGTGGGTTTTGAATCTCCCACATAAAGGAGACAGTTAAAGATGTGGAGATGAAAAACAGCTCTGAAGAGAGAATGAGGAGAAAGAAAAAAGGTCTACAGAATGAGCCTAGGAAATGGGAGAAAAAGATTCAATAACAACCAGAGAGATTCAGCACTCCAAAAATAATAACAATAATAATAGCCAACACTTCGTGGTAATTTGCAATGTGCTATGTGTTGTGCTAAGCATTTTACAGACATTCACTCATTTAATCCACACTGTCATTGTCCTCAGCTGGAATTATAACTTAGTTCTGTTTGATATCAGAGACAAAATCCCTGTAGTGGAATCCCAGATAAATCTCAGGAAAAAAAGGTGTATTTTTTTTTTAAGTGATCAACAGTGGAAAATGTTGCCAAGGTCACCAGACTGAGGACTGAAGAAAAGGGACTGAGTGGCCAGGATAATTTAGAATGTAGTCACAGCAGAACAGTGAGGAAGAAAGCAGATCATGGAAAAGGATTAAAGAGCAAATGGGGTCAGGTGTGGTGGCTCACACCTATAATCCCAGCACTTTGGGAAAGAGTCAAGTGGATCACTTGAGGTCAGGAGTTCAAGACCAGCCTGGGCAACATGGTGAAATCCCATCTCTACTAAAAATACAAAAAAAAAAAAAAAAAAAAAAAATTAGCCAGGTGTGGTGGCTGGTGCCTTGTAATCCCAACTTCTCAGGAGGCTGAGGTGGGAGAATCACTTGAACCCTGGAGGCGGAGGTTGCAGTGAGCCGAGATTGCATCATTGCACTCCAGCCTGGGTGACAGAGCGAGACCCTGTCTCAAAATAAATAAATAAATAAATAAGAGCAAATGAGGGGAAACAAAAGAGTTGAGATAGAGCATTCACTTGAGAAGCTTGTTAACAACAAAAGAAGTTAACATAATAGTTAGCCGTAATAGCAGGGCCAAGAGAGGATTTCAAAGAGGGAACTGTTCATGTTTGAAGACAGTGGAGAAAAAGAAATACAAGATGCTACAGGAAGGGAAACAATAACAGTAACCACTATTTCTGGAGAGTAGATTTGAAATTGCGAATTCCCAGGATGCCATGGGCTTGAGGTAAGCCCACCATGGAACAGGAGGAAGTCTTCCTCCTTCTCATTCTCCCTGGGGATGTGTCTTTTCTGGCTGGAAGGTTGCTTCCCTGAAAGCCAACAAATGGCATTTACTTAGAGCAGTTCTCTGTGGTCTATGAAGAATTCAGATAAAGAAGCAGAGGTGAACTAAGATCCCTGACTCATTGTCATTTCTTCTGAACCACCTGATTCAGAAAGAGGAGGGGCCCTTTACATGTTCACAGGTTATGGTTTATGAATATGGATTTTCACAGGCTCTTCAGATGGGTACAAACACTCTTAATTTAAGGACACTATGCACAGCTTTGACTATCATTAATCTACACCACTGGCTACACATGCGTTTTTAGTTGTATGAGCTATATTTTTCTCGGGTTCAATGAGGTGGATGATGCATGATTGATTTCTTGGATTCTGACGCATCCTGAACTAAGCAACCCTGGTTAATGTGTCCCACAGAATGAATGGCTTCTCAGCCAATGACACGACAATTTGTACTTCAAAGTTTCCAGTGAAAAAAACTAAGAAGGAAACTTGGCTATATTGATAAACTCTAAGTTTATATTCTGCATACCATCTATTAATAAATTTGTAGAGTAAAAACATGTCTTTTTAAAGTATCTACAAATAAGGGTAGTCCTGAGTTTCTAAAACACTTTCATATGCTTTATCTCAGATGATCCTTTGAAGTGTTTGTGCAGATATTATTCTCACTCTTATCTGACAGTAGGAAATTGAGTCTCAAAAAAATTGAATGACTCACACGAGGTCATACAGCCAGTTATAAAACAAGGCTTCAAGCATTCCTTGTTTTGTTCACCGCATCACGTTGCCTGATCTCAGGGGAGTGAGCAGTAATTAAACAGAGCATCAAAAAGATAGAGGCCGGCGTGGTGGCTCATGCCTGTAATCCCAGCACTTTGGGAAGCTGAGGCAGGCAGATCACTTGAGGTCAGGAATTCGAGACCAGCCTGGCCAACATGGTGAAACCCCGTCTGTACTGAAAAAAATATAAAAATTAGCTAGGCAGGTGTGGTGACACGTGCCTGTAGTCCCTACTACTCCGGAGGCTGAGGCAGGAGAATCGTTTGAACCCAGGAGGCAGAGGTTGCAGTGAGCTGAGACTGCATCACTGCGTTCCAGCCTAGGGGCCAAAGCAAGACTCCATCTCAAAAAAAAAAAAGATAGAGGAAAGACACCCCTTCCCACAAGCAGGAAAGAGGATGACAGAGATCAGAATCTAGGAGAGTGTGAGACTAAAGAGGATGAAAAGTGGGCCACTCATTCAGCTTGTGCTAAGTTGCCTTGATTGTCCAGCAAATAAAGGGTAAAGGCATCTCCTGAAAATGAAAGACTAATGGGATTAGCTTAGGTAGGTGGAGAATGATGGCTGGGTATAACAAAAGAAGACCTTTAAGGCTTGGCAACATGCATCAAGTCCCTGGATGCACCAGGCACCATGCTAAGCCCAAGGATAAAAAGATGAATAACACATGATGCTGGAGGAGGAGTTCAAGGAACTAGCAAAGAGCTGTAAGAGGCCAGGTGAAAGTTACCAGAGACGGAATCTCAAATTCGATGAGTTAGTTACTGTTCTTTGGTAAAAGCAAATGAAAATTTCAAAGAATATGAAACTCGTTGACCAAGTAAGTTCCAGTCATCTCTCTGGCACTCATTCATTTAGCCAACAAATATGTATTGAATCTTGACTATGTGCCAGCACAGCATTAGATCTGGGTACATGAAGATAAATAATGCAGCTAAATGTCTAATAAGCAGATCTAAAATATCAATAAACTACATTGTTTTGCCTTCCTTATCAAAGATCAAATTATGGACTAGTGATATAATCTATTTATTTTCATTCCAATACATCCTGCAGTTGTTCTTTTCCAAGAGGTTTATAGATTTTTTGGTTTATATTTTAAATCCATTCACAGATGTATAAGGAAGTTACTTGCTATAATTGTTTTTGTGAGTTTTACTTCACTTATTACTACAATCTATAGCTCTAAGGATGCAAATTCTCTGAGTATGTTACTGTTTTATTGCCACATCATTTTTTTCATTAGTTTACTGAAGTTTTTCATGACTACAGATTATTTTTGAAATTTGTGATAATTTGTCCAGGCACAGTGGCTCACACCTGTAATCCCAGCACTTTGGGAGGCCAAGGCAGAGGGATCACCTGAAGTAGGCAGTTCGAGACCAGCCTGACCAACATGGAGAAACCCCATCTCTACTAAAAATACAAAATTAGCCAGGCGTGGTGGCACATTTCTGTAATCCCAGCTACTCGGGAGGCTGAGGCAGGAGAATTGCTTGAACCCACGAGGCAGAGGTTGCCATGGCCTTAGATCACGTCATTGTACTCCAGCCCAGGCAACAAGAGTGAGACTCCATCTCAAAAAAAGAAAAGAAACGAATTTGTG
The DNA here is from genome assembly GCF_007565055.1 of Rhinopithecus roxellana. Taxonomy (NCBI): domain Eukaryota; kingdom Metazoa; phylum Chordata; class Mammalia; order Primates; family Cercopithecidae; genus Rhinopithecus; species Rhinopithecus roxellana. The sequence goes on along the minus strand of NC_044563.1, from coordinate 118,849,160 downwards.
ATAATTTATATAAGTGATGGATAGCATTTATTTCTATCCTATGTGCACACTATATACATTATACTACATCATAGTGGTGTTTAAAGCAGGGTTTCTTAACATTGACACTATATACTGGTACTGGTACTGACACTAATACTAAATACTGGTATTTCAAACCAGATAAGTCTTTGTTGTGTTGAGCTGTCCTTTGCATTAGGATGTTTAGTGGCATCCCTGGTTGCACCGATTAGACTCCAACAGCACTGCCCATCCCCAGCTGTGACAACCAAAATTGTCACCAGATATTGCCTAATGTACCCCGGGGTGCAAAATCACACTTGATTTAGAGTGATTACTTCAATTTAGTCCTCACAATATCCTACATCAAAGTTTCTTTAGTAAGGAATTTAAGAGTCTACCACTTGTGAAAAGGTTCAAGAGTACAGTTTCCCTTTGCCTGAGCTCTTAACTACTACGCTTTACTACCTCTCATGTTGAGTCATTCAGGACATCACTGTCCCATAACTTCAAATAAAAAGTGGGACTTAGCTTTGCCTAGAGTTGCTTGTTGATTTTTAAGTGAGAAATGAAAGAAAATGCATCTGGCTTTAGAGTGATCAAAGAGAAAGCAGCTGGAAGTCCACTACATCTCATCAGAGACATCATTCAGACAGAGCCTAGTTTTGGGAAGACATATCTGCTCCTCTACCTCCCCACTTTGCCACATGGCCTCATCATTATAATATTCTGAAATGCACACTTTGTGTCTTAGCACAGCAACTTATAAGAGACAACATTTCAGAGCTGTGTATTGAATTGCATTAATTGGAACACACTTGCTATTCAGGTTTCATCCCAGGTTCTCAATGAATCCAAGAAGTAGTTGCTGAATTCCAGATACCCAAAACTGTGTTCATTACGAGGTGGTGAGAGAAAAGAGAAAAGGGAAGCAGTCCCTCTGGACTTCAGAAAAGCCCACGTCTGATTGGACAAAGGGTCAAAGTACAAACAAAGAAAAACCAGAGATCACAAGACTGAGCTTGAGCAAGGGGGTGAGATTGGGTATGTGACCAACATCAAGGCAGCTGAAGCCTGAGCCAGGCCCTGTCTGCCCTCACCACCCAGTGACCTTTGGGCCCAGCAGCCTTTCTGGATCTCAGTTTTTCATCAGTTAATACATGCGTTTTAGATAAGGCTGTGATGTTTGGGGCTTGTGTATTGACTATAGTGGGTCCCCAATTAGTGGGTAATTAAGGCCTGAACAAATAATACCTTTTCAAACAAATGGTATCTATCCATATGGCACCTTACAGTTTATAATACACTTTCATATTCATTATTTCATTTGATCCTTACAATGATCTCATGATATTGGCCAGGAAATTATTTTTCCCATTTAAGATGATTAAACTGAGGCTTGGAGAGGCTGGTCAGCAGTGGAGTTAAAACTCTAGTCCACATCTTCTGAAACACAATGTGCTTTTCCTTCTGCACCATGATGCCTCTTATGAAACATGAGGAAATACTTATCTTTTCTCAATATATCCCTTTTTTGATTTTATCATCAGCTTAAGTTGCCTCATCGGGGATACCTTTATTAAGCCCCTAAATGCAATGGGATATATCCTTCTTGTGTGTTCTCAGGGTATCCTGAACTTAACTCTTTGTAGCACCAATCACTCTGATCATTACTAATCAGTCTCTACTACTAGAGTGTAAACATATTGAGGGCAGGGCCAACATCTTCTTCAGTGTTTCATTCTTGATGTCCACCACAGTGCCTGATGATAGGTGCTCCATAAATATCTGTTAGATTAACTGAATAGGAAAACTCAGCATAAAATTTGGAGAATTCCTAAACTAGCCACTAAGAAAGTTCAATGTCAAAATTTTATTACAGTTTCCCAGTCCCCAAATAATCCTATGCATTAATTCTGGGTTCCTAAGAAGCCAAGTAAGTTATTCATGTTTTATCAAAATGATTTTCATCTTCAAACTATAAAATAGAGCACATTTACATTGTCAGTTTCAATCTAGTACCCTCACAGGTATACTGCCACAATTTTATGACTATAATATTGGGTAAATGGATAGATGAATTGCTAAACCTTAAATTAATATGTGTGTACTAGATTTTCTGTTAACTAGATAACAGGTTCGTGGATGCAAACACTTCCAGAAGACAATTATGTAGGCAACACCGTAATTTATGATTATTAATGTTTTTGCTATTTTTACAGGGTCTAATCAGCATGACTCGACCACAGACTTCTGGTTCATGTACATACTATCCATAATGTCCACCTTCTGGATCATAGTTACCTTTGTAAGATTTTAACTTTTAAAAGATCAGAAAAGGAAAGAGAAATTTGTATCAGGTGATATTTGGAATGGGGGGGATGCATAGCTTAAATGTGTAAATAATTGATACTATTACTTCACTATATTCTTTCATTATTTTGAACATCCTTAAATAAATGAAGGAGAGGGGATCACAGAAATGCTAAGGCAATGAAAAGTGAGTAGAAACTGTTTACCAAGGTCCAAAAAGTTGTGTTTTTCCTTATAAACAAGGCAAGAGTGGGCTGAACACGGTCATTCATGTCTGTAATCCCAGCACTTTGGGAGGCCGAGGCAGGTGGGTCACTTGAGGTCAGGAGTTCGAGACCAGCCTGGCCAACATGGTGAAGTGAAACCCCATCTCTACTAAAAGTACAAAAATTAGCGAGGCATGGTGGCACACAGCTGTAGCCCCAGTTATTCGGGAAGCTAAGGCAGGAGAATCGCTTGAACTGGAGAGGTGGATGTTGCAGTGAGCCGAGGTTGCAGTGAGCCAAGATCATACCACTGCACTCCAGCCTGGGCCACACAGAGAGACTCCATCCCAAAAAACAAGAAAAGAAAAAGAAAAAAAACAAGGCAAGGTGAGGGCAAAGGGCATTTAGCAAGTGGCCTCTGAGTACATTTCAGTCCAAGTGTAATTTTATGTGTAAATCAATCACTGATCTTGATTTTTTTTTTTTTTTTTTGATATGTCCCATAGGATTTTCTGGAGACGGCAGGTTCACTTGCGGACAGGAATTCGGCCCAGCACTATTACCAGCTCCTTCCCCCAGCTCATGTCCAATGTGGATGCAGCTTACGAAGTGGCTGAGAGGGGCACTGCTTACTTCTTCAAAGGTACCCTCCAGATCTCTCAATGAAAGAAATGGCAGGGCTACAGTGCCCCCTCCATTTGGCATATCTAGCCCTGCCAGCATTTTCCAGTCATCATGGAGCACATTTCAGTTGCTCTTTGTCCTCAGGTTGGGTATGAAATGCCACCTACTTTTGTTATACCCGACATTTTGTAACAATGAAAGTGATGGCAGTGGCCATTAAGCTTCTCGGAACCACGCCTGTTAGGCTAGTAAGGCACTGTGTTAGGTGATAGCGCCCAGGGAGCTAAAAACCTGGTCCCTGCCACACAGGACCTCTGCTCAGAATGACAGTGTATACTCTACTGGGACACTTTAATAAACAAAAGCCAACGTGGAACTCAGTGGGAGGTAAACAATACCCTTCCTTCTATGCTGTGGTCAGAAGCAGCCAGGAGACGAGGACACCTTTGACTTCAGGAGGTGGACACACATACCAATCTCTGGCTCTAGCCCTTTACTATTTGAGTGACTTTGCAATGTTATCTAATGGCTCTGAGCTCCAATTCTTCCTCTGCAAAGTGATTATGGCAATACAAACCTTGAAGATATGGTGTGACAATGGCTAGTCAATGGAAGCTATCCAGTAGGTGATAACTAGCAGTTTCAGCTTATATGTTCTTGATACGGAGAGATAAGGTTAGCAAGCAAGTGCCAATTTAAGTAAAAATCATGGCATTTGCATGTCACTTGCCCATTCTCTCTGGTAGATCTCTGAAGGTGAAATGAGATTATAAATGAAGGATATCTTGAAAGACATAACATGTTAAATGTAAAACACAATTGTATCAATGTTATTGCTTTCTTAAGGCATAACTAGGGAATTTTGCCTCCAGGGAAGTTTGAAGTCTTTTACTGAACTGAATAGTTAGAAGCTTATATCTCCTGTTGGGTTATAGCCATGGCAAGTATCCCATAAACTAACGCCATTTATGAGCCTTCATAGAAATCTTTATGAGAGAAGTGCATCAATGTGTGATGCAGAGTTTTCATAAACTTTAATTTCTGTTTTCAGGTCCCCACTACTGGATAACAAGAGGATTCCAAATGCAAGGTCCTCCTCGAACTATTTATGACTTTGGATTTCCAAGGCACGTGCAGCAAATAGATGCTGCTGTCTACCTCAGGGAGCCACAGAAGACCCTTTTCTTTGTGGGAGATGAATACTACAGGTATGCCTTTTTTCCTTTTGACTGTCTATATGTATTCAATGAGAAGGATTAAAACAACAACAACAAAAAAACACAAAACCCTTCCATGAGAGAGTGCAAGGCAAGTTTGCAATAGGCCCGTTGACTCTTTTCAGCCACTGGGGTGCCAATTACAGATGGTTGACTGTCTTCAAGATATGGAATCATCCAAATAATGAGTGACACCTTCATTCAACAATCCCATTGTTTGATCTCTAGGACATGACACATCCTGATCTTTCAATGCACTCATTAACTGGACACCTAGTGGCCTAAAAGAGTAGATGCAGCATCACCGAATCCCTAACTACCCTCTGAGAATGCCTGACTTTGCTATTATGTGAGCATAAAATGCATTCCACAATACTCCATGATTTGGGGCAAAATGAAGATGGTCCTGACCGTGGGTCTCTTTGAAGTATAGTTCTGCTGGAAGGAAAAGGCCTTATTTCTTAGTCCTTTTATCCAGCCTAGAATATGAGGATCCTTCTTATCCAAAGGAAACCATATAATTTCAATTCCTGTCCTCAGGGGCTTTGTATGAGCAAATCTGAATCAGGTGTCATCTGTCATGCAATCACTGCACATGGGGTCACACCTTATCTTAGCTACTGAGCTTCTATCCTTAGTTGACTCATGTTGAGGAACGAGTGGAGCTCCTTCAAAGATCACCCCTGCCTCTGCACACCTTCCCTCTGTTCCCAGTTTTCTCTTTGTGTCTGTTTACCTGAACATCCGAAGAGAAAAGCAAAAGCAGATTCTAAGCAGGTGATAATGCTAGACACCTTAGGCTTATGAAAGGGTCTTGAAGAAAACAGGAGAGCACCCAACTTTGCTCCCAGAACTTTCATTTTATTTCCTATCACATATTTGAAATAACCATTTTTGTGACATAAAAGAAATTTTAAAACAGATATTTGTCATCTTATTCTGATTCATATTTTCTTCCCCAATTTGGAGTTGAGAAAATAATATAAGTGAGGCATACATATATTTCATAAGAAAGCAAATTTCTTGTATAAAGAAAGAATTGCAAACAAATATGGACTCTGCTGACTCTTCTGGGCCACTGAGAGCCATGGAAGCATTGTTCAGTGTCATGTGGTGTCATGAGCTGTCACTTCCAGACCAGTGTTTAAACCACTAGGCCAGCTATTTTTCTCTCAGACCTTCCTTTTTAAAACATGATGACAAGAATTCACTTATTGAGGCCCTAATATCTGCAGGACAGAATATTATTCTCTAAAGTCTTTCTTTAAGATAAGGTGGCTGTAGTCACAGAGGAGATATACAGGAAGATAGGTATTGAGAAATCCAATTCCCCTGGTGAATTTTCAGAGAATAAAATCAAGAGAAGCATGTGTAAGCATGTGTGTTGGAGTATGAGGGCGTTTATGTTAGGATTATTCAGTTAACGTTTTAAAGGGTATTCACAGTGTGATTCTCAATGGGTGAATTAACCACTCTCCCATTGTCTCTCTTGCCCATTTATCACCTGATCTTTGGTCTAATTTACCACCCACCAGCACCTACAGTAAAGCATATACCTTCAGTCAGGCTGGATTGAAGCTTAACAGCTAAGTTAAGAGATATGGGCAGAGGTTCAAAATTCTCTGTAAGTTTTAGGATGGGGAGGTCAAGGCTCTCTGATTTTAGTGATGCTCATTGCCCCCAGAGAAAATCATACTGTACCTTTCCAACTGGCCCTCTGTGAGTATCTACTAAGGAAAAGTCTTTCATAATCTAGATAAATAGATTCACCAAAAAGTTGGTCTACAGCATTAACCAAAATGTTAACAAGCTCATTTTTCTGGTTAAGAAAGGAAACCATGGTAGGCACTTCTAACCTTCCCAGGTTAGGGAGAGTGTTAAGTGATACAATGCATGCAGACACAGACACCTAGCAGTGTCTGCACAAAGTAGGTGCTCAAAAAGAGTTATTCTTCAGCAGCAGTAGGAACTTATATGGTAATGAACAAATAATTTCTTAACAACTTGTGATGCTTAGCAAATTGCTTAAACCTCAATATTTCTCTGAGCAGCAATTCAGTCAAAAATCTCATCAAAGGGAATATCCTTTTTAAATACTGAAGGCCCCAAACATTGGACTGAAATTGGTGCTTTTGGCAAAACATAGACACTCCCATCAGCAATGGGAGTCTTCTACTTTACACACTCCAACACACACACTGGTGTATGCACCAAGGAGTAAGACAACCCTGACCTATAGCTCAAAAGTGTAGAGAAAGCTATCATACTGGCCCTATTCATAAACACCCCTGAATTATGCACAGTGTGCTTTACAGGGCCTCATATGTGTGACATCTTATTGTCATGTGAAGTCCTCTATTGGTTTGAAATTTAATTTAGCCATTAGTATCAGAAACCCCAAAATAATTGTGGCTTAAACACAGGAGGGTTTGTTTTTCTCATATATGTAAAAAGTCTGACAGTTTGGTATGGCTGACTCGTGATCACCAGGGACCCAAGTTCCCTTAAACATTTTGCTCTGCTATTCTTAACACATACTTCCATTCTCATGGTTGCCTCATGACTCGTGGTTGCCAGGGGAGCTTTAGTCATTACGTCCCTACTGTAGAAGGATGCAACTGCAAAGAAAGGACAAAGGAGACAAATGAAGTTTTGTAGGTAAGCACATGGCCACACCCAAAAATATGGAAGGTCCCAAGCCTCAAGTTATGGAATAAGAATTTCACTACATTGACATCCACTGAAAGTGTGTTAGGTCTTATTCATCTTAGACATTTATCAGGTTCTTCCTTGCCCCTCATGCTAGTTCACTCTGTGACAGAGGAATGTGCCAAGGGAAGAAAAGTCTCTGGAAATTCTCCAAGAACTCTCCGAGTTTGGACCCAGTTTTAGTGAATGAAATGCCACGAGGAAATGACCGAGGAACTTCCTCCACAGAGGATTGAAGGTTGGCTTGGGGCCAGGTTGGATTAGACTCTAAAAGGGAGAACCCATGTCTCTGTGTGGTAGTTACTTACAGGGGAGCAGCACACAGAGGACCACAATGCCAAATCCAAATAGGAGGCTCTACTATGTTGATGCCATTACATGCTACATCAGCAAATGACATATTGATTAAACTTTGCCAGCTAGAGCCATTTCCCCTTACTTTTATTCCTTCCTTTTCTCTTTCTAGCAGGCCCTAATGGTTCCATCAGTTTTTCATTTTTTACATTATTTCCACTTCCTATGGCTAATTTCTTCTTTTAGATGTTCCCCCTTGCCTACCAGTAGCAGAGCAGTGGCTACATCAAGGGATTTCTGGGGGAAGGGGGTGTCACCACCTCCATAATTCAAGATAGTCAATGATTTCTGAATGTTATGCAAAGTGACTTGCAAATCTGCGGGTCCTACCCCTTTTCAATCATATTGCCCCTCTACCCTGAATCACTCTTTCTATACAGTCAGACTCAGGACATCATTGCTGCAAAGTAGAATATGTCTTCCACATTCTCTCCTTCCTGAATGCCTCAGAAATACTAGAAATAGATGTTTTATTTGAGGATTTTATAGACACCATAAATAAATAAATAATAAGTAACAAAAAGAAGATGAAATAGGGTTCAAAAATCTTGTTTCTTCATGTTTTAAATTTTAAAAAATTTATGACTAAATTACCACATTCAACCTACATTTATTAGATGTATAATGTGTCAGCCTGTGTACTAGTGACATTCAAGAGAAGGTGTAGAGTTTGCCGGTTAAGAATGGGCAGAAGTAAAAGAGTCCTAGTGTTCACCTTAACTCTACCAACAATCATCTGGCAATTTGGACCACCTTTCTGTCTTAGTTTCATCATCTGCAAAATAGGGATAGAAATACTATACATTTCCTAGAATTACGGCATTGAAAGATAAAAATATGAAATGCCTGTCACATAATAAGCATTCAGTTCATGTTGGGTGAACAGGTCTTACAGTTGAGGGTAAATATATAGATAAATAACTAACAGAAATCCCAGTGCCAAAAGTGCCCTGATTCAAGACTTCAAGGAGATCAGCGGGTCAAAACAAAGAGGATATGGCCAACTTAGCAAAATTATCAGGAAATAATTCTTAGAGGAAGTGATGGCTGAGCTCCATTTTGAGAGTTGTGTAGGAGTTTCCCAGACAGAGGCTGAGGTGCAGGTGGGTGGCTTCCAGGCAGAGAAAGCGGTTAAAGCAAAGGCACTGATGCACAAAATAGCATGTGAGCATGGGGAAAACCTCGAGCAGTTCAGTATGACTAGAATATAGACTAAAATCAAAACGGTGGCCCAAGGAAACCAGGGGACAGATCAGGTAGGGTCAATGCCTTTCTAGGGAGATCAGTGTTTATTCTGCAGAGAAGAGGGACATGTTAAATATCTTTGACAAGGGAGAAACTCAGTAAGATTCATGTTATAAAAATAACACTCTGCCAGCAATGTGACTGATTTAGAGGGAAATGAGACTTGAAACCAGAAAAACTAGTTAGGCCAAAAGGCAGTGGAAAGCATACTCAAAGTTCTCAAAGAAAAAACTCAACCAAGAATCTTACATCCACCAGAGTTATCTTTCAAAAATGAAGGAGAAATGAAGGCATTCCCAGAGAAACAAAAACTGAGAGAATTTGTTACTTGCAGATTGCCTAACCAGAGATACTAAAGAAAGTTCTTTAGGCTGAAAGCAAGTGAGCCTAGATAGCAATTCAAGCCCCCACAAATATCCAGAGAGCATCAGTAAGTGTAATTATGTAAAAGACAGCATAAATGCACATTTCTTCTTCTTTATTCTCTTAATTTAAAAATGGAAAATCAATTATATTAAACAATATGCATATTATTGCATAATTGTATTATTAAGGCTATAACATGTAGAAAGAAATATATTTATCAATAACATGAAGGAAGTAGGTGGGAGCAAAACTGTATTTGACTTAAAAAAAAATGACACTAGATGGTAACTAAATTTCACAGGAACGAAAGAACAGAACCAAAAATGGCAAATAAGACAATTAATGTAACAAAAGTTGCAAATATATACATCCTCTCTTTTCTCAGCTTCTTTAGAAGACATTAAATTATATAAAATAATAATTATAACAATTAATTTGGGGCTTCAGATGTATATCGATATAATACATATAACAATAATAACACAGAAGGAAGGGGAGAGAAATAGAGTTATATAGGAGTAATGATTCTATATCTCACTGGAATTAATTTAGTATAAGTCTTAAGATTTTTGTAAGTTAAGATGTATATGGCAAGCCCTACATCAATCACTAAGGAAATCACTTACGAAAATATAGTTAAACAATTATAAAAGAAATTAAAATGTTACATTAGAAAATTTTTACTAATGCAAAAGAAAACAGTGAGGATGAATAGAGGAACCAAAAAGACATGAGTTATATAGAAAACAAAAAGTAAAATGGCAAGCATAAATCCAACTTTATCAATGACTTTAAATGTGAATAGATTAAACAATCTAATCAAATGGCAAAGACTGCCAGATTGGATTGTAAAAAACAAGAGCCAACTATATGCTGTCTACAGGAGATATATTTTAGGTTCAAAGATACAAATAGATTGAAAGTAAAAGAATGGAAAAAATATGTCATGCAAATAGCAACTATAAGAAAGCTTGAATGACTATACTATTATCAGGCAAAACAGACTTTGAAATAAAAAATGCTACTAGCAATAAAGAAGGACATTTTATAATGACAAAAAATCAATATACCATGAAGACATAATTATAAACATATGTGCATCTAACACAGGGCCCTAAAAATGTATGAAGCAGTAATTGACAGAAATGAAGGGATAACTCAATAATGAAACAATAATAAAGATTTCAATACCCCACTTTCAATAATGGATAGGACAACTAGAGAGATCAACAAAGAATAAAAGACTTGAACAATGCTATAAACCAACTAAACCTAACATGTATCTATAGAATGCTATACCCAAAAAGAGCAGAATACACATTCTTTTCAAGTGAACATGGAACATTCCCCAGAATAGACTATATGTTAGGCCACCACACAAGTCTCAACAAATTTAAAACAACTTAAGTCATACAAGTATCTCGTCTGATCACAATAGAATAAAGCCAGAAATCAGTACTAGAAAGAAAACTAGAAAACTGACAAATATGTGGAAATTAAACAACACACTATTAAACAACCAATAAGTCAAAGAAGAAATCACAAGGGAAATTAGAAAGTACTTAGAAATAAATGAAAATTAAAATACAACATACCAGAACTTATGGGATGCAGTGAAAGCAGAACTCAGAGAAAAATTTATAGCTATAAATGCCTATATTTAAAAAGGAGAAAAATCTCAAATCAATAACTTCACCTTCCACTTTGAGGCAATGGAAAATCAAGAACATATTAAACCTAAAGCAAGAAGAAAGAAGGAAATATAAACATTATAATGCAAATAAATAAAATAGATGATAAATAAACAATTTGAGAAAACCAACAAAATTAAAGGTTGGTTCTTTGAGAAAATAAACAAAAGTGACAAACTTTCTACTAGATTGACCAAATAAAAAAGAAAAAAAAATTATTTTTTTGAGGCAGAGTCTTGCTCTTCCCCCTGGGGCTGGAGTGCAGTGGGGCGATCTCGGCTCACTCACTGCAAGCTGCACCTCCTGGGTTCACACCATTCTCCTGTCTAAGCCTCCCGAGTAGCTGAGACTACAGGCACCCACCCCCTTGCCTGGCTAATTTTTTTTGTATTTTTTAGTAGAGACGGGGTTTCACTGTGTTAGCCAGAATCGTCTCAATCTCCTGACCTTGTGATCCGCACGCCTCAGCCTCCCACAGTGCTGGGATTACAGGCGTGAGCCACCGCGCCCGGCCAAAAGAAAAAATTTAAATTACTAAAATCAGAAATAAAAGAGGAGACATTACTACCCACCTTACAGAAATAAAAAGGGTCATAAAGGAATACTGTGAACGATTGTATACCAATAAATTAGGTAACTTAAATGAAATGGACAAATTCCTAAGAAGATACAATCTAGTGAAACCGAGTCAAAAAGAAATACACAGTCTGAATATACCTACAATAAGAAAAGAGATTAAAGTAGTAATCAAAACTATCCACAGAGAAAAGCCCAGGCCCAGAAGCATTCACTGGTAAATTCTACCAATACATTTAAAGAAGAATTAATATCATTTTTTTACAAACTCCTCCAAACCTTAGAAGAGAACAGAATTAGTACCAGTTTTTCACAGACTTTTCCAAAACATAGAAAAGAAGAAAACACTACCTAACTCACTGAAGTCAGCATTATCCTTATACCAAAACCAGACAGAAACATCACAAGAAAATAAAGCTTCAGACCAATATCTATTATAAATATGGCTACAAAAATCCTCCAAAAACACTAACAAACTAAATCCAGCAATATATAAAAAGAATTATACACCAAGACCAAGTGGGATTTGTCACAGGAATTCCAGATTGGTTTAATATCCAAAAATCAATTAATGTAATGTACCATATCAATAGAATAAAAACAAAAATCATATAATCATCTCAATAGATGCAGTAAAAGCATTTGGCAAAATTCAACATTATTTCATAATAAAAAATATTCAAAAACCTAGGAATAAAAAAATCCCTTCTCAAATCAGTAAAGAGCATCTATGAAAACCCATAGCTGATGGCATAGTCAGTGGTGAAAGACTGGATGCATTTCTCCTAAAATCAAAAACAAGACAAAAACTTCTGCTCTCATCTCTCCATTCACATTGTACTGGAGGACCTAAACAAGAGAATTAAACAAGAATAAATGAAATAAAAATTATCCGGATAGGAAAGAAAGTAAAACTATTTCTTTTTGCATATGGTATTATCTTTTAAATAGAAAAACCCTAGAGAATACTCTAAAAAAACTTTTAGAAATAATAAATGAGTTCAGAAAGGCTGAAAGGAATGAGTTCAATGTTTTAATCAATTGCGTTTTTATACACCTCAACAAACAATTTGAAAATGAAATTAAGAAAGCAATTCTGCCTGGAATAGCATCAAAAAGAGTCAAATACTTAGAAATAAATTTAACAAAAGAAATGGAAAATTTTGTTTTGTAGTCTGAAAACTACAAAACATTGTTGAAAGAAATTAAGCAAGATCTAAAGGGAGTGATACCTCATGTTCATGAATCAGGATATTTTTAAGATGATAGTAGTCCCCAAATTGATCTGTATCAATCAACACAATCTCTATCAGAATACCACTAGTTTCTTTGTAGAAATTGATAAGTTTTTCTTGAAACTCAAAACTCACGGGCCTAGAATAGACAAAATATCTTTAAAAAGAACAAAGTTGGAGGATTCGTACTTCCCAATTTCAAAAATTACTGCAAAGAAACAGTAACTAAGGCTGTGATATTAGCATAAGGATAGCCGTATATGTTAGTGGAATAAAATTTAGAGTTCAGAAATAAATCCATGTATCTATGGGCAGCTGATTTTTGACAAATATATAAAGTCATTCAATGGAGAAAAATGGTATCTTCAACAAATGGTCCTGGAAGGAGTAGATAGCCACATGCAAAAGAATGGACTTAGACCCCTACCTCACAACATATACAAAAATTAACTCAAAATTGATCAAATTCCTTAAATATAAGAGCTAATATGACATAACTCTTAAAGGAAAATATAAAGATAAATCTCCATGAGCTTGGATTTAGCAATGAATGCTCAGATACAACACCAAAAGCATAAGCAAAAAGAAAAAATGGACAAGTTGGGCTTACTCAAAATTAAAAACTTCTCTACTTCACAGCACACTATCAACAAAGTAAAAAGACAAACCAGGGAATGGAAAGAAACGTTTGTAAGTCATGTATCTGATAAAGAACTTGTGTCTAGAATATATAAAGGACTATTCAATTAATAACAAAAATAACTCAGTTAAAATATGGGCAAAAGATCTAAATAGACATTTCTCCAACAAAGATATACAAATGGCCAGTAAGCACATGAAAAGATGCTCAACATCAATAGTCATGAGAAAAATGCAAATGAAACCCACAGTGAAATACTTCTTCACACCTACTAGAATGCATTGTCAAAAAGTCAGATAATAATAAGTGTTGGTGAGAATATGGAGAAATCAGAACCCTCATATATTGGTAGCAGAAATGCAAATTAGTATAGTCACTTTGGAAAGCAGTCTCCTTCTCCTCAAAAAGTAGAAATTAGAATTATCATTTGACCCAGAATTCCACTTTCTCTTGAGGATATACCCAAGAGAAGCAAAAACGTAAGTCCACATAATAGCTGTATACAAATGTTCATAGCAGCATTATTCATAATAGAGAAATGCTGGAAACAACCCAAATCTCCATCAAGTGTTGAACAGATCTATGAAATGTGATAAATTCATACAATGGAGTATTATTTGCCCACAAAAATGAATGAAGTGCTGGTAAACGGTACAACATGGATGAATCTTGAGAGCATTATACTAAATGAAAGACGTCAGTCATGAAAATCTGCATATTATATAAAATGTCCATAATAGGCAAGTTTAAACAGACAGAAAGTAGATAGTGATTGTCTAGGTGTGGTTGAGATAGAGGGATGGGGGTGTGGGATATGGGGACTTATAGTGAAAAGGTATAAGGTTTTTGTAGGGGCAGGGTGATGGCAACATTCTAAAATTGATTGTGTTGATGGTAGCACAATTCTGTGACTATAGTCATACATCACTTGCTTAACAGTGGGGCTGTGATCTGAGGAATGTGTCATTAGGTGATTTGGTCAATCAGCGAACATCATAGACTGTACTTACACAAACCTAGATGGTATTGCTTACTACCCACTTAGGCCATATGGTATACTCTATTGCTCCTATAGCTCCTACAGACCTATTCAGCATGATACTGTACTGAATACTGTAGGCAATTGTAATACAATGGTAAGTATTTGTGTATCTAAACATAGAAATGGTATAGTAAAAATACAGTGTTATAATCTTATGGGACCCCTATCATGTACATGGTCTGTCATTTCCTGAAATGTCAATATATGGCAAATGACTGTGCACTAAAAAAACCACTGAATTGTTTAAATAAAAGTGAGAACTATTGCAAGAATTCTGCCAAAGATGATGAGTTTGGGAGTTGGGGTAGATTTGATTGTTCTTCAAATGGTAGAAAACATAGGTCTGGGTGACTGACTAGTTGGGGGTAATTTCCTTAACAAATGGGTTTTCAATTTTGGCATTTATCAAGACAGTAAACTTAAGAAATGAAGCAGATTTAGGGGAACAAGAAGCAGTTTCATTTTGTACATATGGAGTTTGACATGCTGGTGAGAAATGAGAAGAAAAATATCAAAAAGAGATTTGGACATACAGATCTTGAACTCTAGAACACTCAGGCTGGAAAGATAAGCTTGAAATTCATCATGTAATCAGGTGGTGATTGAGGCCATGTGAGGATATAAGCCTGCCCAGGAAGATGGAGTACAAGGGCAGCACGTGATGTTTGTTACAGAAAACACAGAATATATGAAAGGGAAAGAAATTCTTCAATGGCCAACACCTGCAACATCTTTTGATCCTCATTTAATGATTTTCTTCTATTTTTTTCCTGGCAGTTTTCCCCATTTCTAAGTAACTACGTATGCAATCTTGTGTCCTGACATTCTTCTACTTAATATTGTAGGATACATATTTTTCTATGTTGTTACAAATTATTTGTCCCAGAATCTCCTCACAATCATTTTCCTCATGGGGTCCTGTTTCCTGACTCTCATCTGGGATTGTACATGGCAGCTTCCTCCTCTCCTGCCTTCTCTTCGTTCCAGATCACTCTCCTACCTGCCCTTCTCTAGTATAGATCACAAAGGCCACTTCATTCATGAAAGTCATGTATGTCTGGCTGAAATCATTAACTTCAAAATGGAATTTCAGATTTCTATTTCACTGTCCCTCCTGACCCCTTGACATATGACTGAAATCAGCACAATCAAAACACCAAAAATACCTAACAAATCTAAGTTCTAAGCATACAGATGAGGTTAAACAAAAATGCAGGCACTTTATCAAAACAGACTCTGAGTCCTTAGAATACAAATGTGGAGAGTAAGACAACATATTTGAAAAACTACATCACATATCTGTTGTAGGCAATGATTTATTTAATATATATTAAATGTAAATACTTTGAATCAATATTAAATGATGTAACAAATGCCCACAAAGGAAATAAACATAATTCAGATCACTATTTCTAGTTTGGTATTTAGGTTTCACAAATAAGACCTCAGTGATGAGAGGATATATGCAACGATTTTAGCAGATACTCAAGATATAGTTGATTCTCAATAAAAATTGTATTTATTTCCTTAATATTGAAATTCAGTTACTATTTCTTGATGACTGGCTCACTATGTGCCAGGAATCATGCTGAGCATTTTCTCATATTCTCTCATTGTCCCATCTACCTTTGCAACAATCTTGAGAAGTAGGTATTTCTTTTATTTCCATTGAACATTGTGTCTCTGAGAGGTTACATGATTCACTCAAGATCATGCAGCTACAGTGGTCCATCTGAAGCTGCATTTCGTGTCCTCTGAATCCAAATTCAGTGGGCCTTCCCAACCATCACATATGTTCATTCTTCAATTCTCTTCATCATTTATTTGTTGTTAGTCAAAATGCCCATGATCTTCATCCTATCATGTAATCTCCTTTCTGTTACTCTCTCAGCAAAATCCTCACCACACCAGCAGACCTACTTCATCTTAATCCCCTCTCTGACTTGCTTCTCCAGACTGCCTCCCACATTTTTTAGCCCTCCTTTTTCACCCCTTCTCAACCTTGCCTACCACCGCAAATATTACCTTGTAAAGTAAGTTTAAAGATTAAACTCCTTAATGACTTAGGATCCCAGATCAAACCACAAAGTTCACTCAACCTTATATTGACAAGTCAGAGTTCATTGTTCTTGGGGCCAAAATAAACAATAAAGTCGGCTGGCTTGGGCCTGCTCTTGGTGCTACACGTGCCACGTGTGTGTGTGTGTGGTGTGTGTGCGTGTGTGTGTGTGTAAATTGTCTCTTACCCTCATGACCACTGTTTTCCAGATGAGAAAAACCAGGGTTCAGAGCTCAAAGTACGTTCTCCTGATCACGGAGTCAGCAGGTAACAGAGTCAGAAATTCAAACCCAGTACCATCAGACTGTACATGTTGAGCTCTTTGGACTATAACAGGAAGCCTTAAATATCTGTCCAGAAACAAAGGGCTAGATCATCACAAAGTTCTCACCAGTTCACAGCTAAATAAGAACTGCACAATATTATAAATCAAGGAGCTGCAGTCTATGTCACCATAAAAACAGATTATTGGTGAAAACCATCTTTTATTCTGAGTTTATGTCCTTTCTGCCTTTTTGGTGTTAACGTTTCTTTTTCTTTGTGAAAGGATTATGAAAACAGGTGGTAATCAAGGTAATCAAGGTTAAATGGTAATGTTCTCACTTAGTGAAATGAAAAGTAGGTAACCTTGTGTTTGTTATGCAGGCCACTGCATAATGTCTACACATAAGGTCCACATGAAATATTAATTGTTATAGTTAATATGGATAATATGCTGGGACAGTTAGCTTCCACCCCTAGCTCCAGACATTCTGTAGAGCAGCTCAGACTTGCACTTAGTTTCAGCCTGAGTATGTCTTTTTCAATGTTTGCCTCCGGCTCAACATCACTAGAGAGTTGTCCCTGGCCTGTGTAGTCATAGCCACACAAAAGGCACATTTCAAGAGACGGTGGGTGGGATCTGCTGCCACAGGAAATTTCTCAGTAGCCCAGGCACTGGGAGAAATTGTCTGACCTTTTGGTGGGAAAGGAGTGGGGTGTCCACCTGGGAGTGTCCCCATTTGGAACTCTGTGCTAATGAGGAAGGGACTTTCTCAAACTTTAAATGAAGTCTGATTCTCATACAAGTCATGCTGACTCACACGGTCACAGTCTTTTTTTAACAATGAGTAATTTAGATCACAAAGAGATGTATTAATCAATCTTCAGAGTTATCATTGAATGCTGGTTGCTGATCCAGAAAAAGAAATCAGGTCTACTATTCAGTCAGTCATATAAGCTTTCCACGAAACAAAAGCAATGAAATTCAAGTAAATTGGTTTAAAAGGCAGAAGTTCAATTATTACATATTTACTTGGTTCTTATTTACTTATTGTTCACACATTTGTTTATTTGTTCAATGTGCATTATTTGTTCAACCCTTTCTGCATGGATACATAGCATAAGTTCATGAATAAAAGCCCCTATGAAAGGCTTTCAATTGTTTGATGAACCAAGGAATTGATAGAGAACTAATTACAACAATAAATAAGGCAATAAAAAATATAGAGAGTTCCTTTCAAATGGCAAGGTTTTTTTGAGTTAACAGAACATGTTGCTATAATATGTAGAATGAAGAATTCTAAACAATGTATGTGGAAATTTTTTGGAGACTGCTTTAAGCAAGTGACTTCCAAACTTGTGGTACCAGAATCTCAGGGACATGTGAGCATAGTGATAAAGGTCTATAATCTCTTTTAGGTATTTTAAGAGCCCAATTTAAACAACAACAAGGGCCAGGACCAGTGGTTTATTCCTGTAATCCCAGCACTTTGGGAGGCTGACGTGGGAGGATTGCTTGAGACCAGGAGTTTGAGACCCGCCTGGGCAGCATAGCAAGACCTTGTCTCTATAAAAAATAAAAATTATCCAGGGTGTGGTGGTACATGCCTGTATTCCCAGTTACTCAGGAGGCTGAGACAGGAGGATCACTTGAGCTTGGAAAGTCAAGGCAGTGGTGAGCCATGATGGCACCACTGCGCTTCAGTCTGGGCAACAGAGTGAGACCGCATCTCAAAAGAAACAAAAACACAACAAAGAAAAAATAAATAAACAACAACATAAGTGCATGTGTATGCGTATTTGACAGAGAGAGAAACCTAAATAAGTTATAAGTGTGCATATGCCTGATCAGTATAGTGTCATTTACAACCAGTAAAAACCTCTTAGTAATATTATTTATGAAATAATACTTTTTCTAGCTACGATGAACGGAAAAGGAAAATGGAAAAAGACTATCCAAAGAATATTGAAGAAGAATTTTCAGGAGTAAATGGCCAAATCGATGCTGCTGTAGAATTAAATGGTGAGTGTTTCCACTGAAAGCTTTCTTCATGAAAACTATCATAAGAAGTCTGGGCTCTGCTTTAACACAACAGAAAGTGGATTTCCAAGTGGGAGTCATTGATTCTTATATTTGGTCTTAGGTCCTTTCATAAATTTATCTAAACAGATTATCCACTAGAAAGAGTAACTATAAAAGTTCTGGTATTGTAGTTCTCTTTTTCCTAATGGAAAGTGTGTGTGTGTGTGTGTGTGTGTGTGTGTGTGTGTGTGTGTGTGTGTGTGTGTGTGTGTGTGTGTGTTTTGAGACAGAGTCTCGCTCTGTGGCCAGGCTGGAGTGCATTGGCGCAGTCTCTGCTCACTGCAACCTCTGCCTCCCAGGTTAAAGCGATTCTTCTGCCTCAACCTCCCAAGTAGCTGGGACTACAGGTGCACATCATCACTTCCAGCTAATTTTTGTATTTTTAGTAGATGGGGTTTCACCATGTTGACCACCTAACGGAAAGTTTTTAAAGTATAGCTTCAATCGATTCGTCAGCTAGATCATAAAGTCTACCTGGGTCAAGATTACCTTTTCTATCTTTAAAGTACACATAGTCCTGGCCGGGGGCAGTGGCTCACACCTGTAATCCCAGCACTTTGGGAGGGTGAGGTGGCAGGATCGATTCAGCCCAGGAATTCAAGACCAGCCTGAGCAATATGGCAAAACTCTGTCTCTACGAAAAAGTTAGCTGGGAATAATGGCACACACCTGTAGTCCCAGCTACTCAGGATGCTGAGATGGGAGGATTACTTGAGCTCAGGAGGTTGAGGCTGCAGTGAACTGTGATTGTACCGCTGAACTCTAGCCTGGGCAACAGAGTGATACCCTGTTTCAAAAAATATATATATATTCTCAAGCTTCTCAGTGCTTTTTCCCACTCCATCATCCAATTCCTGCAATTTAACACATAGCTAGGAAAGTTGAATAGAACTTTGTCAAATAAATTTAATTGAATCTTCTGAATCAGTCAGCACACTCTTCCTGAAAAAACAGCACAGGGCTGGACACTGTTCAGAAGTGCAAAGACGATTCCAGACATGGCCTCTGCTCTCACAGAATGGTTCACCCAACACAGATGAAATGACTGGAAAACAGACCATCTATAATTTAGTATTGAGTCATGTAGTAGACCTCACAATAATTGCAAGAGCTGATCTGAGAATTAAAAGATCAGAATCGGCAGCAGTCATTGGAAATTTTATAGTGAGACTTCAGATGGGTTTTGAAGATTGGCCAGAGGCTTAACTAGGCAAAGAGAAGGGGAGGGGCTTCCTGGAGGAGAACAGCCAGAGCAGAAGCACAGCACATAACTGAGCATAACACATTGGATGACCCCAACGAGAAGGGCTTACCCTAGCTGGAACAAGGAGAAAGCTCAGAAATGACTGAGAAGTTGAGGAGTCAGGTTCTAGGGCATGAAGACAGAAGACAAGCTAACTGCCATCTGACAAATTCACAATTCCTCTTTGGTGACACCTTAAGAAAGTGACAATGACAAATCCTTCCATTTATATATGTGCTGGTCATCTTCAGTAATCACAATTTCAACTTTGTCTCTTTTAGGCTACATTTACTTCTTTTCAGGACCAAAAACATACAAGTATGACACAGAGAAGGAAGATGTGGTTAGTGTGGTGAAATCTAGTTCCTGGATTGGTTGCTAAATAGAAAAGCCTAGTCTTCCCAAGCAATGAGGACGACTGCAAGCAGTTTCTAACTGGATCTTAAGGACTAAAGCAGAATGTAGGATAGGGATTCTTCCCATGGCCTTCAAATCAAATTAGAATTCATTGAGAATAATAATACCTCCAAATTTTTTCATAGTTGTATAATCAGAATCCACATTAAAAAGTTTCTATATGGACACCTCTATACAAAATCCAAATCAACACAACGCCCTCTGCAGTTAGACACCATTATTTTTTTCCTACCTAATATACTGAAGCAAATTAATCAGTTTGATTTTTATTTCCAGAAGGAAGACTAGTGGTGGATCCCATGACATATATTGTAATTCTTTTCACAGGAAATGTCATTACCATATGAATTATAATTATTTGCAAGCAATGGCTTTTGTGGCTATCATTTGGCCATCATTTGTTATAATAAATTTCCCAATTTTTACTTAAAAGACATCACAACAAAATATTGCATAAGAGTTGTTTCTTGTGTGTTTAACTTTGTGTCTACTCACTGGTCTCTGATGTAGGCTTAGGTGGATAAACCTATTCAAACAAATTTTCGTAGTAGGCAAGAGATGGGCACTTTGCAACTGGAAAAATTTTTAACAAAAGCTAATAAAATGTTTTAATAGAACAGTTCCTCTTTTCTTTTTTCTGTTAATATTTACTAGCTTCTGTAATACTTTATTTGGCCACCCACACATCCTGTGTACCTATAGAAAAATTAAACCATAAGATAGCATCATAAGTACACAGACCCAGAAAAAGATAACAGTAACTCATTCTACTTCCTGCTTGCTGAAAACAGCCTCAGTGACCCAGCTAAGTGAGTGTCTTTTGAATAGTCTTCCATTCAGGGAAGTTCATCTTTTTGTTTTAGTTTTTCTTACTTCAAGTTAAACCTTTTTCCGCTACCTAGTGAACAGTATAGTTAAAACTATGGCTCTGTCATTCTTATAATTTTGCTTTAATCTTACTCTCTAGAATGTAAAGATTCTAAAATATTTTAGTGGTTCTAAAATTGAATGATAAAATACTTCTAATACTTCATAGACCTCCTGATACATCTACAGTGTTTAACAGATGCTACTATTGTTACCATCATTTATTAAATTTGTTTCATACAGTCACTTAAAAGACCTAATATTAAGAAGGGTTGGGGTAGTTACTCAAGATTATTCTACATTTTCCATTTGGTTTCTGTTACTGAAAGTGGCCACTTACAGTCCACCAGATATTGAATATTTGTTGAAGACAAGGTCTGGCATCCTTGCCTTCTAATGTCTAGGTGCTTCTATAGAGGAGAAAAGTCACTTTTGCAAAAACTGCTAAGAAGGACTTCTTACTGTCAATAAGCAAGGAGGAAAACAGGCTGGCAATTTCTTAAAATGTTTAACATAGACTTACCCTATGACACAACAGCAATTTCACTCCTAAGTGTATACCTATGAGAAATTAAAACATGTCTACACAAAAAACTTGCACATAAATGTTCATAGCATCATCATTTATAATAGCCAAAGAGTAGAAAAATGTCCATTGAGTAATGAATGAATACATAAAATGTGGCAAATTCAGACAATAGAATGTTATTTGACAATAAACAGAAATGAAGTCCTAACACGTACTATAACATGGATGAAGCTTGAAAACATCATGCTAAATGAAAGAAGCCAGACAGAAAAGTTCACATATTGTATGATTCTATTTGTATGAAATGTTCATAATAAAAAAAATCTATGGAGACAAAAAGCAGACCAGTGCTTGTCAGTAATTGGGAGAGGGGCTTATAAGGAGTGACTACGAATGGGTATGAGGTTCTTTTTTTCGGAATAATGAAAATCTTCTAAAACTGACGATGATGATGGTTGTACAACTCTGTGAATATATTCAAAGCCATTAAACTGTACACTTTACATGAGTGAATTATATGTTATGTTAACTATATCTCAATAAAGCTGCTACATTAAAAAAAAAACAAAAACAAGATCAAAGTAGTGTGGTGATCCATGGAGGTCATGCATCTAGCAACTGTGTCAGGGACCACATGACAATGAAGCACCAGCCTGAGGACATTCAGTGCTGCACGAACCAGCCAGATGTCCTCCTCATGTCCAGCACTAGCCCAGGACTGTGCATATAGAAGACACTTCGCTAGTCAACGAATTCACTGAAAGCAATAAAGCATATGCTCTCAGGTCTGGCTCATGGATTCAGACTCCAGATCTTCCATTTTCAACTATGTGATGTTGACCAAATTCCCTCATCCTCATTCTCTGTCTCAATGTCTTCCCTTCTAAAAATGGAATAATGGCAGTTTTTATCTCCTAAGGATATTTAGAGGCTTAAATATATGAGTCAAAATATGCAAAGTAGTCCCTGGCACTCTACAGGGGCTCTATAATTGTTGTTTTTGAAGTCATTAGAGTTCATTTTGTTTTGTGATATTTTGGAGAATGTGTATATATCTCGTGAGATAGCTAAAAATCTGATGAGCTATAATATCACAAGAATTAATAATCAATGACCTGAAATTTTTATCTTCCAAATGTCAAATTAAATCAAATAATTAAAAAATACTATGTTTATCCCCCGTCTCCAAAAAATAATTCTTATAAATCATTATTTTTTGTTGAGTTAAAGAACTCTTGGCTCTTAGGCCAGGCATAGTGGCTCACACCTGTAGTCCTAATACTTTGGGAGGCTAAGGTGGATGGATCACTTGAGCTCAGGAGTTTGAGACCAGCCTGAGCAAGATGGTGAGACCCCGTCTCTACTAAAAACACAGACAATTATCTTGGCACAGTGGCACATGCCAGTAGTCCCAGCTACTTGGGAGCCTGAAGTGGGAAGACCACTTGAGCCCAGGGGTCAGAGGTTGCAGTGAGCTGAGATTGTGCCACCGCACCTGCCTGGGTGACAGAGCAAGACCCTGTCTCAAAAAGAAAACTCTTGGCTCTCAGATATAAAATTATTATGTATTTTGGAAAGATACAGTCTCTCTAAAGCACAAGAAGGGGTGATTGTGTCATAACATAGAGCACTTATCATCATATGATACAAGAGCTTTGAGCAGAAATAATTTATAACGTATACTACTCATTTGGCTTCCGAGTAACTGAGTGCAAACATGACTCATTGAATAACAGTTTTGGACAAAGTGTGGTTGAAGTACTGCCTTGAGGATCACGAGGTAGCAAAACAGAGTTCACTTCCTGATGAATTCTGTGCATTATCCTATTAACCTCAGTGATGACTCTTTGTGGGCAGAGACCTTTGAAAGCACTAGACAGGCTACTAAGGATGAATGGATTCACCTCGGTGGGGAGCTTTCCTAACAGCTCCATATTAAATTTTCTCTGGTATAAACCAAGTCCTCTTCCACTTAGCCTAGTCCGAAATGAAAGACCTAAGTTTGTCTTTTGGGTCTTCTGTTTCTTTTCAAATGTTTATTGGGAAACATCTTAGATGTCCATTTCACAAAGCAAATGGCAAACAAACTACAGTTTTTCTTTCAGAATTCTGCGTGTAATATTTTTAAATGGTCACAGGGTCTTCAGGGAGCTTTGATTTATATGTTATCCAGATGTTTTTCTTTATTCCTGTTAGTTTTCTTCTACAGACAATGATATTGAAGGCTTTTTGTGAATATTCATAGCTAAAATTACCCAATGAAGTGCCATTTGAGAGGAAATGCATACTGCTGGCCAATAGGTTGGTGTTTTAGACTACCATAATGGAGCTGAGAAGAGTCCAGGCCAAAAGATCGTCAGCATTTCTCCCCAGTAGGTCTGGGTAAAATGTAGAAACAGCATCTTCTGATCATCTGTCATCTGCCAAGCCTCCTGTCTTTGGTCTCATTCCAATCCCTAAGTGACTTGTCAACACAACCAGTTTAAAAGGCATCCTGTTATACTCAAAATGTCATAATTTCGGCTTTGCTCCCAACACCCAGACCCTTGGAATTGAACCAGAAGCAGAATTGTGAAGCTTGCTGGTAAATAAATTACAATGGGAAATTGGTGAATGCCTTCGGGATCCAAAAGAGGACTCTTTTTGTTTTTAATGCAACATCTCTCCATTTTAATGACTTCTCCATTAGTCTTAACATTCTTTCCTTTAATCTAATGTATCCTTCCACATGTTTGGAGATGAAAGTAAACTTTTGTTGCACAATGCAGCATGTTGTTCTGACAAGAGTTTGAGGAGAGATGAGAAGAGAAAAGCGTGAGAGGGAGTTAATGAGAAAAACATTGCAAAACATCAGTTAAGAAATGTAACACTTAAGTCCATCTCAGATCATTTGCAGTGGAAAAAAAGAATATCTGTATAAATAGTTAGCAATTTGTTTATTCTTGGAAAGTCCCAGGCCTGTAATGCAGTGATAAACAATGTGAGTTTTTTAGTTTGGTTTTAAATGTATTTACAGCTGCCTCTATAGAGGATGGATGTCAAAAGTCCCATTACAGCACATTCCACTTGAATTGCAGACTGTTCGATGATTGTAGCATGTCACTTTGCCAGATTTTAAAAGTATTTCCATATATGAATCAGCAATTTCTGTGAGTAATTTCATCAGTGGTTTCTTTTGAAACGCTTAATCTCTAAAATTAGCTCATCTTTACAAACAATCAATTCAGCCTTTTTGAAGGATCTAGCTACCCCACCATCTCTACCCTTAATATTCACTCTCAATTCACTGGAAAATACTTACTAAGCACCTACTTTGTGCTGGCACCAACCTATGCTCAACTGCTTTCTTGCATAAACTTCTGCCCTCAAGGAGCTTACATTCTATTAAAGACACACAATATTCAAATGAATAGAGATCTATAATGAAAGATAGTTGAAAGTGTTTTGAAAAAATAAGTAAAGCAGGGCAAGTAATAAAGAATGTTGAAGTGCCATTTTATAAAAATTTATTTGGGAAAAGGACATATTGGGTCCAGGGTATTCATGCAGAATGACTGAAGGGAGGGAGGAAACTGTTGAAGTCTCTAGAGGTTTCAGGTAGACGAAGCAATAAGCGCAAGACCTTGAGGTAGGTAGGAAGGATTTGCACCTGTTTGAGGCACACCAGGAAGGCCAGTGTGGCTGGAGACAGTGAGGGAGAAGGAAAGTAGAAACAGATGGGAACAGAGAAGCAGCTAACCAAGCTATAGAAAACTTTTGGGTCCCTGTGATAAGAAGAGTTTTCAGCAGGTTCATAACATGATCTGACTGCTGAGTAGCAAACAGATTATAAAAGCACATGAGTGGATTCAGGGACACTAGACAGTGCCATTTTCCAGGGTAGAAATGATGGTGGCACTGACCAAAGAAGTAGCAGTGAAAATGCTAAGATTGTCAGATTGAGGAATATTTTCCAGGTAAAGCCAACACTATTTGTATCCAAAGTGTATGCAGAATGTAATAAAAAGAGAAGGATCCACAATGACTCCAGCGTTTTTGGCCTAAACAAGTGAAAGAGTAGTGGTAAAATGAGAAAGACCAAAGGAAGAGCAGGTTTATGGGGGCTGGAGATCAAGAGTGCAATTTTGAATTCACGGAGTTTGAGATGCCTATTAGACATCCAAGGGGAAATGTCCATATATAAAAAGCTTAAGTAGGTAGATAGATATAAAAAGCTTGGGTTCAAGAAAGAGTTTAAGACCTAAGATAGAAATTTAGGAGTTAAGCCTTAAATTGCTATCTACATTCCTTTTGATTTCCTCCACATACTACGTGGAATTTAGGGCAACATAAATTATTAAAATATAAGAAGGCAGATGAAAAATGATCTCAAGTTTTTTTGAATTATCGTCCAGTGTTAGTAAGTGCATTCTTTCCCACCTCAAGAACATAGTTTAGTTTTCAACAAAAGTTGCACACTTTTTTTGAAGTTTTTGTTTTTTGGTCTTCATTTTTCTATTTCTTGTTTCTAAAATCAAAGAAGAAATCAGAAAAGAAAATATAAAATCTTAAAGATTGTTCTGAATGAAAGTTATTGAAAATCTTAAGGACTGTTCTTCAGGAACTAACAAGATCCTATGCTAATAAGTATTACTTATTAATACAGTAATAAGTAGACTAAGAACTTATTTATACTTTAATAAGTAGCCTAGGAACTTACTAAGAAGGATAAAAGTGTTTTTGAGATTCAAAAACATCTGTTTTATTCTTACAGTAAAAGCAACTCTGTTTATCATCTCACCACATCTCACAGAGAAAGTGAGTAGCAAGGTCCCTTAATAAAGTTTTCAAATAAGGCAGTTTTTTAAATTAATTTTTAATTAACTTCTAATTTAATTGCATTGTAGTTTGAGAATGTGGTCTGAATGATACAAGTTTTTTACATTTGTTGAGACTTACCTAAATTTGTCTTTTGACTTACTACATGATCAAATTTTTGTAAATGCTGTGTGTTCAGATATAGGTTTTCAGTAAGTGAATTTTCTTTTGCACAGCTTGTTCTCCTCAAATGTCTCACTAATTTCCCCTGTGAGCTCACATTTTCATGGGATCATCAGTTTCCCCAGCTAGGAGAGGTGTGAAGGCCTGTGTCCTTTTTGTTCCCTACTTGATGAGTGTAGAGGTTGGGATGGGATTGAAGCACCTCTGGGCAGCATTCTTGGTAATGAGGTCTGGACTCAACCCCTGTCATTCTCATTCACCCTTATCAGTAAATCCTCCTCTCAGGGACCCCTCAGAAATTCAGTCTTAGGCTTTGAGTATTTATGGGGGTTGCTACTACATCTATACTGGCCTCCCCAGCCATGAGGAACTGTGGGTCAATTAAACTTCTTTCCTTTATAAGTTACCCAGTCTTTAGCCTGGGGAGGAGTAAAGGAAGGGATCTCTCAGGAGCTGGTGAGGCTGACTACACACCTTGTTAAAGGCATCCCATCTCTGCTGACATCCAACATCAATTCTGCATTAATTTATTCAAAAATATTTATTGAATCCCTATTTGACCCCCTGGGTTATATTAGGAAACAAAACAAAATCCCTTGCCTTTGTACAACTTCCAATGTACAAGGAGAAGACAGACAATAAGCAGTAGACATAATAAGTGATCAAATTATACAGCATGTTAGAAAATAAGGTTTATAGAAAAAATAATAACTGTAGGGAAGTGCCCAGACATTTGGGAATCATGAGCTGGGGAGGTAGCTTGTAATTTTAAGTAGATCAGCCAGGAAAGGCCTCACTAAGAAGGTATAAAAATGGCATCTTAATGAGAAAGAAAATCCATTTTCTTTTCTGGGTGGCTTTGTGTTCCCATCCAAATCTCATCTCAAAGTGTAATCCCCATGTGGTGAGGGAGGGACCTGGTGGGAGGTGATTGAATCATGGGGGTGGTTACCTCCATGCTGTTCTCATGATAGTGAGTGAGTTCTCATGAGATCTGATGGTTTTATAAGTGTTTGGCAGTTCCTCCTTCTTTTGCTCTTTCTCTCTTTTTCCTGCCACCTTGCAAAGAGGTGCCTGCTTCCCCTTCACCTCCCACCATAATTGTAAGTTTCCTGAAGCCTCCCCAGCCATGAGGATCTGTCAGTCAATTAAACTTCTTTCCTTTGTAAGTTACCCAGTCTCTGGTATTTCTTTATAGCAGAGTAAAAATGGACTAATACAGCAAATTGTTACTGGTAGAGTGTGGTACTGCTATAAAGATATCCGAAAATTTGCAAGTGACTTTGGAACTGGGTAACAAGCAGAGAATGGAACAGTTTGGAGGGCTCAGAAGAAGAAAGGGAGAAGTGTGAAAGTTTAGAACTTCCTAGAGACTTGCTGAATGGTTTTGACCAAAATGCTGATAGTGATATGGACAATGAAGTCCAGGCTGAGATGGTCTCAGATGGAGATGAGGAACTTATCAGGAGTTGGAGTAAAGGTTACTCTTGGGATGCTTTAGCAAAAAGACTGGTAGCATTTTGTCCCCACCCTAGAGATCAGTGAACTTTGAACTTGAGAGAGATTATCTGAAACTAGAACTTATATTTAAAGGGGGAGCAGAGCACAAAAGTTTGGAAAATTTGCAGCCTCATCATGCAGTAGAAAAGAAAAACCCATTTTCTGGGAAGAAATACAAGCTGGCTGCAGAAATTTGCATAAGTAACAAGGAGCTGAAAGTTAACAGTCAAGATAATGGGAAAAATGTCTCCAGGGCATGTCAGAGATCATCACAGCAGCCCCTCCCATCACAGGCCTGGAGACCTAGGAGGCGAAAATGGTTTCATAAGCCAGGCCCAGGGCCCTCACTGCTGCTTTGTGCAGCCTCCAGACTTGGTGCCCTGCATCCCAGCCATTTCAGCTCCAGCCATGGCTGGAGGAGCCAAGGTACAGCTCAGGTTGTTGCTTCAGAGGGTGCAAGCCCCAAGCCTTGGTGGCTTCCATGTGGTGTTGGGCCTGCAGGTGCACAGAAGTCAAGAATTGAGGTTTGAGAACCTTCACCTAGATTTCAGAGGATGTATGGAAATGTCTGGATGTCCAGAGAGAAGTTTTCTGCAGGGGTGGAGCCCTCATGGAGAACCTCTGTTATGGCAATGTGGGAGGAAAATGTGAGGTTGGAGCCCCAACACAGAGTCCTCAATGGGGCACTGCCTAGTGGAGCTGTGAGAACAGGGCCACTGTCCTCCAGACCCCAGAAAGGTAGATCCAACAGCTTGCACCATGCACCTGGAAAAGCTCCAGGCACTCAATGCCAGCCCATGAAAGCAGCTTCAGAGGCTGTTCCCTGCAAAGCCACAGGGGCAGAACTGTCCAAGGTCTTGGGAGCCCAGCCTGTGCATCAGCATGCCCTAGATATGAGACATGGAGTCAAAGGAGATCATTTTGGAGTTTTAAGATTTAATGGCTACCCTGCTGGATTTTGGACTTGCATGCGGCCTGTAGCCCCTTTGTTTTGGCTAATTTCTCCCATTTGGATTGGGAGCATGCTATCCGATACCTGTATCTTGGAAGTAAATCATTTGCTTTTGACTTTACAGGCTCATAGATAGAAGGGACTTGCCTTGTCTCAGATGAGACTTTAGACTTGGACTTTTGGGTGAATGCTGGAATGAATTAAGATTTTAGGGGACTGTCAGGAAGGCATGATTAGTTTTGAAATGTGAAAAGACATGAAATTTGGGAGGGTCCAGGGGCAGAATGATATGGTTAGGCTTTGAGTCCCCACTCCAATCTATCTTGAATTATGTTCCCCAGGTGTTGAGGGAGGAATCTGGTGGGAGGTGATTGAATCATGGGGGTGATTTCCTCCATGCTGTTCTCATGACAGTGAGTGAGTTATCAGGAGATCTGACGGTTTTGTAAGTGTTTGGCACTTCCTTCTTCTTTTGCTCTTTCTCATTTTTTCCTGCTGTCTTGTGAAGAGGTACCTGAATCTCCTTGACCTTCCACCATGATTGTAAGTTTCCCGAGGCCTCCCCAACCATGAGGAAGCGTGAGTCAATTAAACCTCATTCCTTATAAATTACCCAGTCTCAGGTATTTCTTTATAGCAGTGTGAAAATGGACTAATGCATATATTGTACCTAATATTGATAAATCAAATAAAAACTTCAGCTATTTAAAAAAAATTACTAAATCAGTCATATCTGCCAAAGATTTCACATTATTATGTAAACTTAAAGTCTTACCATTTTTTTGAGCTAACAGTCTTTGTAAAAAGAATTTTTTTAAAAATCAAGTACATTTAACATATTAAAAATTCAATTTTCTTATTTTCTGTGAATTGGGGAAATATTAGAATTATGTAAGGGCGTAATTATCTCTATAAAAATAAGATGAGAGCTTCTTTAAGAGACATTATAATCTAAGTTATAAATACTTTCTAGTATTAATACTTTCCAAAAGCTGAAAAACTTTTCCAACTCTTACAATTAAAGGGCAGTATCTTTCCCAATGACAAATACTAATACATATAGACACATTGATATGTAGAGAGCTTATGGCTTCAGTCTTTCAATTCTGCCATGAGTCAAGAATAAACACAGAAATACAAACACTAACTAGTCTTGATATCAAAAATCTAGTCTTCTTTCCGGCGGGCACCACATTCTGAATTGATTTGAGTTCACAAATAGATAAACATACAGAAAAACAAACAAAAACTTACCAAATTCTCTGTTGTTTTTTACCCAACAAAAAAGATCTTCTCCATCATGTAGAGAGATCACCAAATGGTTACATTATAAAACCAAATTCCCAATCATTACAACAACCAATTGAGAATAAGTTGTTGACTATGGGCAAACCAGAAACGAGAACTAAACACAAAATTACTAGAGAGGGAGGGATAAAAATAGATAAACAGAGAGTGAGTAAGCAAAGCCAAAGTTCTACTATTACTTGGAATTTACTCTGGAAACCAAGAAAAGATGTGCCCAGGTTAAGCAACCATTGGTAAACTTCTCCAGCAACACAGTATAAGGTAGGAAAACCATCTTTTCTGTACTCATCCTAGGTTCACAGCTGAGACCCCTTAACAAAAGACAGATTTTCAAGTGAAAAATATACAATTTATTTAACACAAGTTTCACATGACACAGAAGTTTTCATTAAAAAAATGAAGACCAGAAAAAAAAATGGTAAAATCTGCATATTTTTATGTTAGGTTTGATGACAAGTGAACTGTCATAGAGAAATATGATTGGACAAAATGTATGATCTAATAGTAATAAAATGGGGAAAACAGCAAATCTTTGTAATCTCCTGATGAGTTCTTCCTGCCTGCTGCACAGACAAAACTGATACATGGAGACCATGGCAATGCAGTAAAGAAAGAGTTTAATTGACACTAGGCTGGCCCTGCCATGTAGGAAACAGAATTATAATTTTACTCAAATCAGTAGCCCCAAAGGTTCAGAGTTTAGAGTTGCTATGGAGTTTGGTGGGCAGAGGGCTAGGGAATGGGTGCTGTTGATTGGCGGGGGATGAAATCATAGGGGTGTGGAAAACAGTCCTCAAGCACTGAGTCCACATCTGAGTGGGGCCACAGGTTCAGTTGAGTCATGAGTCCATGTTGGGTCTGTCTGGAAGATGTCTCAAAAAAAAATTCTTAGGTTTTACAACCGTGATGTTATCTATAGGAGCAACTGAGGAAGTCACAGATCTTGTGACCTCTGGCCACGTGACTCCTGGGCAGTAAAGGATTATAGAAAGATGCCTACGTCGTATCAGAGTTCAGCCCCCCACCCCATAATCCTATTCTTGTGGCCTTTCATTAGTCTTACAAAGATGGTCTTTGGTCCCTAAACAAGGAGGGGATTTGTTTTAGTGAGGGATTATTCTCATCCTTGCTTGCAAGTTATATTATAAACAGGTTGGGTGCAGTGGCTCGTGCCTGTAATCCTAGCACTTTGGGAGGCCAAGGCAGGCAGATTACCTGAGGTCAGGAGTTCAAGACCAGCTTGGCCAACAAGGTGAAACCCTGTCTTTACTAAAAATGCAAAAATTAGCTGGGCATGGTGGTGGGTGCCTGCAGTCCTAGCTACTTGGGAGGCTGAGGCAGGAGAATAGCATGAACCGGGAGGCAGAGCTTGCAGTGAGCCAAGATTGCACCACTGCACTCCAGCCTAGGTGACAGAGCAAGACTCCGTCTCAAAAAAAAAAAAAAAAATTAGCCTGGCGTGATGCGGGCACCTGTAATCCCATCTACCCAGGAGGCTGAGGCAGGAGAATTGCCTGAACACGGGAGACAGAGGTTGCTGTGAGCCAAGACCGTGCCATTGCATTCCAGCCTGGGTGACAAGAGTGAAACTCCATTACAAAAAAAAAAAAAATCTTCTCCCAAAGCTAAGTTGGCCTATGCCCAGGAATGACCAAGGGTATCCTGGAGGTCAGAAACAAGATGGAGTCAACTATGTTAGATTTCTCTTATTGTCATAATTTTGCAAAAGCAGTTTCATCTTGTTTGTACAGATTCTTCTCTGTGTCATTTTATCTTCAAAGATAAGGACATTCCTTTCCTCCACGTATTGGGAGGGCACCCAGTCTCTTTCTTCAAGGAAAGATCAGAAAATTCTTCCTAGGTTTTATGGTCTGCTTCAGGGGAGAAAGACAGGGTAAAGTGGAGTGAACTTTCTGCTTCTCAAATTTCTTCAGCTTAAAATATCTAATATGCCAAGGTGCTATATTTTGGAGTAATGTGTCCTAAGTAAACTATAATTTTTTACAAAGTAAAATCAAGACTCTCAAACAAATGTAAAATGAACCTGTGTCAAATAATTTGTTGATTAATTAATGAGGAGACTAGTAGAAGAATTTAGAGAATGTATACATGCAGTTAGGAATGCTAAAATGATTTTGCTAATAAATACAAAACTGGTTGATATCCCACAGGTCAGTAAACATTTTCAAGTTTTATCTCTATAACGTTTTATAAAACATAATAAAATTTTATCTCTAAATGCAATATGCCTTTGCATTTCTGGGAATAAGAATCATTTGCGGCTGGGCGCAGTATAATCTAGCACTTTGGGAGGCCAAGGTGGGTGGATCACGAGATCAGGAGATCGAGACCATCCTGGCTAACACGGTGAAACCTCGTCTCTACTAAATGTACAAAAAAAAAAAATATCCTGGCATGGTGGCGGGTGTCTGTAGTCCCAGCTACTCAGGAGGCTGAGGCGGGAGAATGGCGTGAACCCAGGAGGTGGAGCTTGCAGTGAGCCAAGATCGTGCTACTGCACTCCAGATAGACTGAGACTCCGTCTCAAAAAAAAAAAATAAAAACAAAAATTAAAAAAAGAATCATTTGCACTACTGTGGACAAGAAAAATCTGCATTGTTATCAGTTTTCTACAACTTAGTTTCTATTTAGAGAGCTATAAAATAGCCCAGTCATCAGAGAAAGTCATAGGTGCACACCCTGTAGAATCAGATACTCTCTGGAAGATACATACTTTCATGTATGTGTCAGGGCAATGAAAAACCAACACAGGTACCTTATAAGCATTCCACTAGAGTTAGCCATTATTTGAAAGTAAGCTCTAATATTAGTTCCTAATATTATTCTGGGACTTGAGGTTTCAATTCTTTAATTTCCTTTTGAAGTAATTTCTACAATTAAGAACAACATATTGAAAGTTAAAATTAAACAGAAGAGAGTCCTCTAAGTCAAAGCACTGCTTTCTCTTCCCATTTTGAAAAACACTGTTCTTCATAAAACTGGTTACTGGGTGAATCTACTGAGAGAAGGGACATCTGAGAGAAGGGACCCTTCCTGGGTCACGGCTTTTAAGGACAGGCAATATGGCTCAGAAGTTCATCTGAGCACCTAAAGGCAGTGCTTGGCATCTGGTAGCTGCTGCCCTTTCAGGTCTGGGAAAGTGCAGGTGGATCCAGAGCCTCCAGACAAGAACTAGAAGATATTCCCCTGTCTGTATTCACTGCGGAACCACCCTTCAAACCCACATCTGATAGTAATTGGAGATGAGTACTGAGGCACTACAATTCCAAAATAATGGGCTAAATAAAAAGTTTTCATCAAGTACTTTTGGGTATAAGCATAGTTTTATCAAAAACATAAGAAACTCTTGGCATTCAGGGTTTTGACAGTTGAGGTTTCAGCTTTTTACAAGCACAAGATGTACAAGGACATGAATTTGCCATTTTGCTAAATCACAAATTTGGTGCACTTGCATCATGAGGATGGTATGGATGGGAGAAGTACGTGAGCAGTAAATCCCCGTGGCCAGTGGGCATCCACTTTATAGCATGGCTTACCCATATCCCTCACCAGTGTCAAGGTCCTGCTGTATTTTTAACTATCTTTCCTATGCTCTACACTCTAGGGAACAGAAAAATACAAATACCATATAATTGGATAGGAGGTTGTTATTTAAA
Organism: Rhinopithecus roxellana; assembly: GCF_007565055.1. Classification (NCBI taxonomy): domain Eukaryota; kingdom Metazoa; phylum Chordata; class Mammalia; order Primates; family Cercopithecidae; genus Rhinopithecus; species Rhinopithecus roxellana. Next base: position 118,815,066 of record NC_044563.1, on the reverse strand, counting down.
AAAAAAAAGAAAAGAAAAGAAAGCAAAAAAGAAAGGGAAAAAAGACAAATTCCTTACCATCAGAGAATACTTATTTTCATTGGGAAGACAAGATGAAATTAATAAAATGGTCAACACCAGAGATAACATAGCCAAGAGCTAAAGTAGTTCTATAAGAAAATTCCAAATAAGTCAAGGGGCCCATGAGTGATTTTGGAGGAGTGGGGTTTTGAATCTCATCCTGAAGGAAGTACACAGTTTGGGCAGATGGAAAAGGAAGAGTGGGCATTGCAGAAATAAAAAGGGGAGTTGGAACAGGAAGATAGAACCAGGAAATGGAACTAGTTTAGAATGTGCATGGTGTAGAACAGAAAAAGGATAGATAGCCTTTGGTGTCAGAATTAAAGTAAATGGAAGGTAACATTTTTTTCATAGGTGACAAGAAGAAAATAGCATTGAATAAATTCTACATTATGCCAGGTTCTTTCACCTTGTTATTTAATATAATCTTTTTTAAAAAATCCTTTATTAAGGAAAGATCAGCATCATCCCCACTTTACAGATGAGTGCACAAAGGAGACCCAAGGAATTAGGGGTCGTGACTAGCTGGGATTTATATCCCAGTCCCCAATCCCTGTGACTCTCTTTGTTGTTTTTTGTTGTTGTTGTTTCTGTTTTTGTTTTTGTTTTTTGAGACGGAGTCTCATTCTGTCTCCCAGGCTGGAGTGTAATGGCGCAATCTCAGCTCACTGCAACCTCTGTCTCCTGGGTTCAAGCAATTCTCCTGCCTCAGCCTCCTGAGTAGCTGGGACTACAGGCATGTGCCACCACGCCCGGCTAATTTTTTTGTATTTTTAGTAGAGACGGGGTTTCACCATATTGGTCAGACTTGTCTCAAACTCCTGACTTCAAATGATCTGCCTGCCTCAGCTTCCCAAAGTGCTGGGACTACAGGCATGAGTCACCGCACCTGGCCGTGCTTTTTCTAAACACACCTCATGGAGACGCCTCCAGAGAAGAGGTAAGTATTTGACTATGCTCTAGGTGCTAAACTCCTGAGTGACAGGAACTCATTGCCCAGCATTTAATTGATGCTAAATACTCATTAGGTGGGTGAATCAAACAAGAAGTCAGTGGAGAATCCATTCTTGGAAGATAAATGGAATAAATGCACAATAAAGGGGAAATCATCATAATTTTAAGGGAATTATGAGGAGTTAGGACTGTTATATTGAGGACTGTTATATTGGGCTTACATTGGAAAGATCCTGAAAATCAAGCTGAAGAACTGGAATTTATTCCATTAAAAAAAATGTAGGTTACAAAATGCATTTTTTCAATGGACCTGTAAGATAAAGGTGGTATTTAAAATAATATTTTAAATTAATAAGTTCTCATCAAGGTAACTGAAAGGAACAATTACTTAAGTACCTTAGGTGAATATAGTGCACTTTCATATCTAGAGGAGGAGGAGGACAAGGGAGAAGAATCAGAAGGAACAGGACGAGGGGGAAAAGGAAGACAAAAAGAAGAATAAGAAGACAAAGAATAAAATCAGGAAAGAGAAGGTGAGCAGCAGGGGCAGTAACAATAACAGGAGAAAGAGAAAGAGGAGTGGAAGACAGCAAGAAGGAGGAAAAGAAACAGCAAGTGACAAACCACACCCTTCTCTTAGGAAAACATCATAGGTTTATTCAACAGACATAAACTTACTCTGAGAAATTGGTTACAAAAGTTTACAAATGCTTTCAAGTTCTGTAGAAATCTCATTACAGACAGGTAGTAAACAGTTTGCAGGCAGGCCTTGGCCCATGGACCACATTTTCGGTAACCCTGGGCCATAGGGCACAGCCATTCAAAATAATGTGCCTTCATTTCAAACTTGTCATCATATGAACAACATTATTCAGCAAGTCTCCAAACTGAGGATGCTGTGACTAAAAGTTGTCGTCTGTAAAGTGTGTTGATATTCTATACACTAGTTTTGTGAAATATTTCAAATACCACAGAGAAGGAAAAGAAGGAAGGAGGAAAAAATAAAATTGGCTGTCAATTTCTTAACTGCACCAAAAATTATTTCAATAAGGGCTTTTTCATAAAATATCACAACCAAGTGTCAAAATTCCACTGAGGAGAGAATGAAAGAACACTAGGTTAAATTTACCATATGAGAAATTAATGAGGTACAGCAGTCCCCCTTTATTCAAAAGGGATACATTTCAAGACCCCCAGTAGGTTCTTGCAGTGGGGAGATAGTATCAAATCCTATATATACTATTTTTTTCCAATATATACATACCTAGGATAAAGTTTAATTTATAAATTAGACACAGTAAGTGATTAACAATAATTAATATTAAAATAGAACAATTATAGCAATTTACTGTAATAAAAGTTATTTGAATGTAGTCTCTCTCCCTCTCTGTCACTGTCTTTCAAAATATCTTATGTTCATAAAAATAACCTACTGCGGTTGATCGTGAGTAACTGAAACTGCAGAAAGTGAAACCACAAATATGAGGGAACTACTTTACAAATAAGAATGTTCTTTACAATGAAAACTGTCAAGTACTTCAATGTAATAACTGTCATGCCAAGAAACCCTGCCTAGTAGCCTAGCGTCATGAGACTTAACATTGCCTATCTAGGAAGTCAGCCAATTTCTGCCTAAGATTTAATTATTCTTCTAACAGAACCCAAACTTACAACACAACCCAAACTCCAAAACATGACCATGTGGCTAATCTGCCTATGGTGTGCCAAGAACTTCAAGGCAGTAAACCTTAGGAATTCAAGTACCAGAGAACACCAAACCACAGACTATTAATAAAATATAGTACAGACAGTCCCCAAGTTAAAATCGGGTGTGTTTCAAAACTTTCTTCATGGGCTCTTCAGAACTCAGAATACTTTTCCCATAATGATGATCTTATAAACTAACAAAAGGCTAATACATGCATATGTAAGAGAAGTACTGTGTACTAGGAATAAAAAAGTAGAGAAAATTGCCAAAGTATAAATCTTTTAATGTTAAAAAATATATTTATGAGAACACATAGTGAGCAGATTTCAAATATTTAAACTTATTAATGAGGGAACCATTGGGATGGTAAAGGGAGTTTAAAGAAGTATATGCAAGACTGGTATATAGCATTAGTAAAAGAAAAGATGCTAAAATAAGGTTGCTAAATTAGATACTGGGTAGATTAACAGCTCACCAAAGTGGTATAAAAATTATTTTAAACTGAGAACATCTTAATCTACAATCACCAAAAAATAAAAATAAAACACTATCTACACTTATGCAGGTACTCCCAAAAATACACCTGCCACTGACACTACCCACACCCCCTCACCCAGGGAGTTTCCTCTTTTGGAAAATACTGGCCCTCAGCACCAGGAAGTATGAATTTAGCTGCCTATTAGCATCAAAAAGCCAAATAGAGCCTTTCATACCTTCCTATTGATGCCATAAACCTCCCCTCCATTTTTGCTAAATTGGAATACAAACCTTTACCTCTGGCTACCAAACAAGTTACTCATTACTGGGTGCTTCTGTAGGCACAAAAATGTTTCTTCTATTAATCTATTCTTAGTTAATCCAAAGGCCTAGACCATCTGAACCTAAGAGGGTTAGAGGAAAGTTTTCCTCCCGACAGAGCAAAACTGGCTAATGTCGTAAAGAGCTATAAAATCATAACCTCTGGATTGTCTTTTCTACTGAAGGGGTCCAAAACATGCTACCTGCAAAATATGACACTTGGCATATTGCTTATTTCAAGCTAAAGTAAATTAAGAACCAGCCAATGCCGAAAAAGCTCTTCACTTCCCCCTCACCTGCTTAAAATAATGTATAAACTTCGCCTTCTGTAAAGAAAATTTATATTTACAAAGAAAATTTCTATTAGTAAAGGTACCTATACCAGAAAGAGAACAACTCCAAGACAATTTTTATTGCCTGAGAGACTCTTATCCACATAAGAAGGTAAACTATGTTCACCCTACATTTCCTCCCCTCACCTTCCCATCATTTGCCTCCACCACTCCCCAGAAGTTCCAAAGCCCTATTTTTTCCTATAGCTTAGGCTGACATATGTCTCAGTTATCTGGCCACTTCCTTGAGTCTCATTTTTAGTGGGATTCCCATGCATATGTCCATAAATTAAAATTATTTTTCTCCTGCGAATGTGTTTTGTGTCCATTTAATTCTTAGACCAGCCACAGAACACAGAAGGGTAGAAGGAAGCATTTTTCCTCCCCTACACAGTCACACAGAAATCAATTTCATCTCTAACAAACAAAAATTATTTTCAACTCTGTAATGTTAGATGTTAATTCCTAGAATCTAGTCCTAATGAATGGTAAACAGTAATTTTAACAAAAGAAATGACAGCATTTTTAGGTGCCGCTTTCCAGTTGGATTTCTGCGACCAGCAGCATTCCTGCCCCAACTTCGCTCCACTCAGGGCTCGTCCCTGGACTTGCCCCATGTACTCAACCCAGCAGGCAGTGCTGTGCTCATGCTGCTGACCTGGATCTCACATCCGCCAAGGGTGAGCCAGGATCACCAGCTGCTACAGCAGTGGGGGACAACTCCAGGCCCCGGCTCTGTACAAGGCTGCTGCTGGACCAGGAATATTGCAAGTGGCCTCCACCTTGGGCACCAGCATCTGGATGAGAAGAACATAGTGGTGCCTGAAAAACTCAGAGACATCACAACCATGGAACCCAAAGGGGGTGTTACAGCTCTAGCTTGGGGAGTCCTGAAGTCTGGGCTCCAGAAGCATTGCAGCTCTTCTCTCCCATGGTCCAGAGAATGGGAGCATGCCAATACCCACAGCTCAGTGAGCCCACCAGGAACATGTTACAGTCTTTTTGCACCCATCATTCAGCAGGTCCCAGGTTCTTGTCCCACATCCAAGAAGAATGAGGTTATGCAGACAACCAGAGGGTGAGCAAGGCAGAGAAGAGTTTTATCGAGTGGCAGAACAGTTCTCTGTGGAGAGGGGACCCAAAGTGAGTAGCCCCTACCCAAAGTTGTACAGTCCCTCCATGTGGCTGAGTCTGGGGTTTTTATAGGCTCAGAATAGGGGAGGTGTGGGCTGTATGTGCCCTTGGAAAAGGCAACATTTGATTGATTAAAAGGAAGTTTTCAGTAAGAACCAATCAGAAAAGAGCAGGTACACAGGAATATTTCTCACTTAGGTCATGGACTCTATCTGGAACCCACAGCCAGGTTTTCAGGCTTCAGGCTGTTTTTGGCTCGAGGGTCAGATAGGACCCGCCCCTATCTGCCTAGGAATATGTCTGCCTCCTGCTGTTATCAGTAACATCATTCTAAAGCATCAGATGTCCCTCAAGTCAGCTTGTTAGACAATGCTTTTATATAAATTTGAAAGGACACAACTATCTCTAAGTTTTCTAAGTTTGGAATCGTTTTCCTTAATGATACATTTCTAAACAGTAAAATTCATTGAAAATTTTTAAAATTTATCCTAAATTAGAATCTTTTAAAATGTAGATTATTTAAATAAGACGGTTGGGGCATCATCATTTTTATTGTTTTCCTAAGTTGAGCTTATTGAGGTACATATGGTATAACTCACCCATTTTAAGTGTACCATTAAGAGTTTTGGTCAGGTGTAGTCCAAGCTACTCGGGAGGCTGAGGCAGGAGAATGGCGTGGACCCAGGAGGCGGAGCGTGCAGTGAGTCGAGATCACACCACTGCACTCCAGCGTGGGGGACAGAGCAAGACTCTGTCTCAAAAAAAAAAAAAAAAGAGTTTTGGTCAGGTAACCAACACCACTATCAAGACGTAGAACGTTTTCATCACCCAGAAAAGTTCCTTTGTGTCCCTTTGTAGTCAATTCCCTCACCTTTCTCTAGTCCGTGGTAACTACTGATCTGTTTTCTGTTCTTATATTTTGTCTTTTCCAGAATGTCACATAAGTAGAATCAGTTCTCATCAATGCCAATCTATGCATTTGTGCTTTAGCTTTGATTAGTCTATTCATTCTGCAATCATAAACATATCAGAAACATGCATATGCATTATTATAAATAAGCAGAAAACTAGAGGCGGCATTTTTGTTTTTGTTTTTGTTTTTGTTTGAGACAAGTCTCATTCTGTTGCTCAGGTTGCAGTGCAGTGGTGCAATCATAGCTCACTGCAACCTCTGCCTCCTTGGCTCAAGTGATGCTCCCACCACAGTCTCCTGAGTAGCTATGACCACAGGCACATGCCCCCACACCTGGCTAGTTTTTAAATATTTTTTTTGTAGAAACAAGAGTCTCACATGTTTCCCAGGCTGGTCTCTTACTCCTGGGCTCAAGCAATCCTCCTGTGTCGGCCTCCCAAAGTGCTAGGATTATAGGCATGAGCCACCATGCCCACCCTAGAGATAGCATTTTGAACCAACTAGTCAGAAAGCAAATACAACTCTGTGAAATAGCTGAAGTATTGTCACTAAATATTTATCAATAAAATATAAAGAGGATCATCCCTAAGAAAAAATATAATTTAATAGTTGCATATAGCAGGGAATACAATTCAAGTAATACCTGCAATATTAACTTGGTAAACTAAATCTTGTTAGGAATATTCCCCTCCATGACACTATTATGGTCTCTGTCCTCTGTATATCCTGCCATGGTCACAGACATCACGTAAACCTGCCTGATACCCTTACCATCCTAGGTAGCAGTCATGCAGCCTTCAGGGATGAGCCCCAGGAAGAGGATTTCCAACATGGAATTTCCCACCCTTTCTTTATTACATGGCTACTGCAGAGCCCAATATGAGAAAAGTCTATCAAGTGGTACCTGAAGGCAAAAAGTACAGTACATTTTCTGAACTCTTGTCATGAAATCTTCATGGCCTAGGTCTAAGCTAGTCCCTGTACTGGAAAATAGGCTGACAGGGAGACTTCCCAGAGCACTGACTCTGCCCAGAGCACTGATATAATGACACAAAAGAGTGCATTTGTATTGACTGCCTTCCTACAACAGGCAAAATGGTTGTCATAAAGTCACATCTTTCCTTTTTCTCAGAGTTGGCAATCTCTGAAAAGTGGTTTGTGAAGTTCACTCCACCTAGAAGCAGGGTGATATATGGGAAGAATATGAAGTTGAAGATCACTCATCTATGTTCAAATCCTGTCTGAATTTATAAACTTGCTCAAATTGCTCCTTGAGGCTGTTTTCCTGAATGAAAAATGGGGATGCTAAATATGGTAAACTGTTTGCAGAAATGGCCACAGTAATTCTTACCAGTCCTGTACATGTGCCCACTTAAATGTGAATCTGCCACTCCTTCTATAATGAAGTGGAATTTATTGTTTTATTCCTTAAATCTAAACTTCAATTTGGGCTTGAATAGGGCATTATCAAATGTAATACAAGCAGAGGATTGAAAAATGTGTGCATACTGCAGCTTGAGTCGTCTTGCTGTTAGAAACCCTGAGACCACCATGTGAAGAAATATCAACTAGTCTTCCAGAGAATAGGTTATACAGAGACAAACCTGCCATTTAAGCCATTTTAGCTGCCTCAAACATCCCAAATATCCCAACCAACCACAGATACCCAAAAGTTCGATAAAATGATTCTTTTAAGCCACTGTGTTTGGAGTGATTTATTACATAACAACAGCTGATACAATAAAATAATGATTACTAATGTGCATAAAACCTGTTACATGGTAGTAGTTCAAAAATGACTACACAAATAAATATTAAGTGACTTAGTACAATTTCAGCTTGTTGTAGAAAAGGAAAAATTATCTCTGCCACTGAAAATATTTCCTATAACATAACAGTCTCCTAATAATTTTTGAATACATTGACAGAGACTAGTTGCTGTTCTATCTCACAGCACAGAACTGCTTTAATGTAATGAAGAATATATTTCAAGATCTCTCAAGGGCCTGTAGGGCAAAGAGAGAAAGCTTCACCTTTGCCTTCTGAAGGTTTGCTGTAAATGAACTGACAAAAGGCAGATTAATAGGAGAAAAAGTCATAACAAATATATTTAATGTGCATAAGCATGGGAGAATCAAGGAAAATGATTGCCCAATGATCCAGTGAGGTCCAGATGCTTATATAGCCTTCTTCATACAGCAAGGAGTAAATAACAAAGTTCCTTTGAGCTTGGAGGGAGGTGGTGAGAAGGCAAGGGGCAGAACTTCACTGTGAACAAAGGTAGTCTTATTATCCAGTTAAAGCTTCCCAGGTAATCTCCCGGAGTTGCCCTCAGAAGAATAGAAGGAAAGTCTGTCTAGGTGTGGAGATGACTCCCAGTATCTCCTCTTCTCTAGTGGTTAATCTTTTCTGGTTATTCCATGTGATTCTTAGGAAGGGTGTTTTAAGACAATTGCAATTCTTCTTGAAAGAAGCTTTCTTAGTCAGAAAAGAAAATTCCACAGAGTCCCTTATTTCTTCATGAAGAAAAAGGATTAGAGAGACAGGGAGGAAGGGGAAGGTCAGAGAAAGACCTTTTTCTGAGGTTTATTTCTAAGCTCCTTCAATTTTCTTTAATTCTAAGCACTCAACATGCCAAAGCACCATATTTTGAGGTATCACTTTCTGTACCCCAAAGGGCCTCACAACTAAATTTTCAATATATTTCATATTTTTTATTTAGATTTTCTGTTCTTTAAAGGTACACTGTGGTCTAGATCAATGTGAGTTACTAAATCCATATTTTGGTAATGTCTACTATTACTATTTTGTAATAGGAAAGACAATGATTATAAAGTATCACCAAAGTTCTGAAAAGGAAGTCTTATTGGAAAGGACTGCTTCTTTACCCAGAAAGAGGGGAAGTTTTGAAGAGTGTCTCTGTCTCTCAGAAATAAGATCCAAGGGGAAAAAGAAGTTCAGTAAGGTTTCCAGTAACTTCCAGTTATAACACAAAATGGAGGGAATCAGATAAGGCAACTGCTTTGTAAGATTTTACTTTGTTAGATTGGGAACATTAGCAGTTTTCCCAAACTCATTATCTATGTTATACTTATTTCTGAATAAGAATAAAACCCTTGAAATGAAACAAGCATGTACAATATACATTCTTTTTTGTTTGATTCCTTTTGCTCATCATTATGTCTGAAAGTCTTATTCATATTGCTGCATGTAGGCATAATTTGTTCATTCTCACTGTTGTTTAGAATTTAATTGTATGAATATATTACAATTGATTTGTCCATTCTATTGCTAATGGACATTGGGTCATTTCCCTGCTTTAAAGTTGCAAATAGTGCAACTACGAATATTCTTATGAGTATCTATTCGTGAAACTCCATGTGGTAGAGAGCTTCTAAAACAGCTCTCAATGGATCCTGCCTTCGGCTATTCTTGTCCTATGTAATCCCCACCCTTGTGTGTGAAGTGGATGTAGTGACTCATAACAAACAGACTATAGCAAACATGATGCAGTGTTAGTCTCCAAGATTAGATTATTAAAGGCCATGACCTTGGTCTTGCTGGGGATCTCTCTCTCTCTCTCTCTCTCTCTTGCTCATTCTCACTCTCACTCTTCTTGCTTGCTTTCTCTGATGAAGCCACTGCCTTGTTTTGAACTGTCCTATGGAGAGGCTCAGTGGCAAGGAATTGAGGACAGACTTCTGTGCGGACCTGAGGTCATCATTCCAACAACTCATGAAGAGCTGAATCCTGCCAACAACTTCATTGGTAAGCTTGGAAGTGGATTTTTCCCCAAGCAGGCCTTGAGGTGATCACAACCCTGGCTGACACCTTGATTGCAGCCTTGTGAAATACCCTGAGACAGAAGACCCAGCTCAGCCACACATGAACTCCTGACCCACAGAATCTGAGATAATAAATGTTGTTTTGGCTATGATGTTTTGGAGTGATTTATTATTAGATAACTAATATGCATGCATTTGGAAAAGTAAAGGCCTTAGAGTATATGGAAGTGGAATTGTTTGGCCATAATCTATGCATACATTCAGCTTTAATATATACCACCAAATTGTTTTCAAAAGCAGTTGTTCTCATGTATACTCCCACCACCACTGTGTGAGAGTTTTTATTGAGTTGTTTTGAATGATCATTGTTATTGAGCTTTTATTATATGCCAACCACTAAGTGCCTTACATGTGTTGTATCATTTAATCTTCACGACAGTTAAGTGAGGTGGGTATTACTGTTTTCTCCATTTTCAGATTAAGTGAACCTGCCCCTGTCATTTGCTAAAAAGAGGTGAGCCAGGATTTGAAACCATGTCCAATGCTCTTAGCCATTAACCCTCCCCTGAGACAGATTTCAATGCAATTATAACCACATGTGAAAAATACCCATCATAGCTCACTAAAGAAAGAGCAGTATTTCATCTTGTGCATAAGTCAACCATCAGCACTGCACAGGGCTGATGAGGAGAGGAGGCTTCCAGATGGAGTTAGCAAGGGAAGAAAGATAAGCAATTTGAAAGGAGGGAAAGGTTGGCCCAGACCAGGCTGGGAGGTAGAGAATATGCAAGCAAGGTCAAGAGCTCTAAGCATTTGGCTCACTCTGCCCTCTGCATTTCCAGCCTCATACAGAGATGTTGTTCTTAGCAGTGAGTTGTCTAATTTTTCCGGAGCTCTCCCCAGAACAATACAGACCCCAGGGCCTTAAATGAAGGAGTCATTTTTCCAGATATTTCACCTTTCCCAGGGGAGAACACTACTCAGTTACCGCTCCTTGGAACTCCTTTTGCTGTTTGTTGTTTCTGAGGGGTTTTTTTCCTTTCTTCCTCATTCTGCTGGTGCTTGTCACCACTCTGATGGGAATTCCTCTTAAAATGCCGGCAGTCTCTTTGATAAGCCTCGCCTTGCAGACCTAAGGTAAACTCCTGGAAGGATGCCCTGAGCCTCTGGCTGTCTAACTACCTTCCACAACCCACAAGTGGAGTGTTTCTGTGCACAGATCATCGGTTTTCCCCTCTTAAAACACTTGGAGCTCCCTTGAGGGAAGAAAACCCTGGGAAACTCAATCTGCCTCTTTGAGATCCAAGACAGGGCCTGGCCTTTCTTTTTGGTGGACACTTATCTGAGCCAGCTTAAAAAGCATTACATTTTAGCTCAAGTGTCTCCCAATTTCCACCTTTGAGGCCACACATTTCTCTAACGTCCAAATATAATGATGAAATCCCCCATCCTGACTGGTTCTCTAGTTATCCCCTTCCTGCCAAAACAACACCAGCACCCAAATTCTTCTGAGAATCCTTCTGTTAGGGGGGTGCCTGCATTCTCTACATTGTGTACATCATCTCCTCTCCAAGCTCCACCCCTGAGCATTGTCATGATTGTCTGTGCTTGTTACCATTCCTGAGTATGGAGTTCTTCCATGTGGACACAGCTCCTCCTCAACTCCATCTCACCTCTTCACAATGTTGATGAGGGCAGCAGGTTTAAGAGGGAGATCAGAGCAGAGGAGAGGAAATAATTTACAAATGAGTATCAGACCTCACTCTTGTAACCTTGCCTGGCCGTTCTCATCTCAATATTGTTTGCTCCTGTTTCTCTTCGAGGGCCCTAGTCTCTCACAGTTGCTGTGGCCTCTTTTCTCTCCTCTTGTGTCTCTTTTCCCTTTCCCTAATTCTCCACATTCAGTGACCCTATAATACTCCTTGGGACGACTAAGAAGAAGAGAAAAGGCCTATTGCTTTATTACATCAATCAATTTTCTTCCTTTGCCTCCATTTCCTATTTCCTGGATCATGACTTTCATAATCCCAAAATGCCATAAATTATATTCTCAAGAGAAAACTGTTCACTCTAGTCTTCCAGCTTCAGTGGTAGCCTGGATCTCTGAAATTATTATTTTTTAACAGCTTCAAAGTTTCCAGTTCTAGTTTCTTAGCTTCTTGATAAAAGTACCTGTGCTTTCCCCTCCCAGGAGTTTGTAGGTAGAAGGAGAACAGTTAACACTCTAGTCTCCCTGTCTCCCAGGAGGCAAACACGGGGCTAAGGCTCTTGTTTTATCCTCTTTCCTGGGTAATACTATGAAGGAAGGGCAGGATTTCTAGCCCAACTGTTATAGCCATGAGTGAGAAGAGTATCAATCGAGAAGTGAGAAGAAAGCATCAGTGTAGGGGATGTAGATAGCTGTCAATGCATTGTGGCCAAGCACCACATGCCTGAAACAAAGCAGCTTCAAAGTCTCCCTGGCTATCTGTGAAAACTCCAGACACAAGCAGGATTTTGCAGCTTGAGAGAGCTGCCTACATGCACTCTAGACTCCATTGGAGCTGCTATGGTCAACACGCTCTTATAAGGGATTCATGCTTCACTCCCAGAAGGGCCCTTGATGACATCTGTCTCACCTTCTTGCGTCATTCATCGGGCAGCGAAAGTTAAATAACAAGTCTATGATCCCACAGCTTCTCAAATAGAGACTAGAACTCAGACCCAGCATATGTTCCCAGAATCCGAAAATAAAAAGGCGAATTGCTAGATGGGCGGAGACTGGGAGAAGGTGGCAATGGCTACAGCAGGAGCTGACAACGTTAGGCACTTATGTGGTTCTGTTCTTTGTCCTCCTTTACCTTTCCGGTGACACACACCTTATTAATATGTCCCCAGCTATGGGTTCTGTAATCAGGCCAGTAAGAGCTATGTGATTTGGAACAAATCATTTACTTCTCTAAGCCTCAGTTTTCCCAGCTGCAAAATGGGAATAATAATTATAGAATTAACGTTATGAGAATTGAGATAATCTAGATAAAGATCTTAGCACAGTGTCTAGTTCATCAAAAGCAATCATTTAATAATTGGTATAATATTAGAATAATTTATATTTTTATGTTGCTTCTAAATCCCTAAGGACCTGCCCCATGTGTTGGTGCTATCCATCTTGTTACTTGGTGCCAGGTAATAAGAAATCTGGGTTCTAGTCCAGGTCTCCTGCTGATGAGCTCTGTGTTCTTAGATGACTTGCTGCATCATTTCAGACCAACTAAAACTCAGTCTGCATTTTATAATCACCATGTGCCAGAAATTCTAAACATCATTGACAAAATCTTCCTTCCCCACTAATCTCGTATAGGTCTGTGTTCTAAACAAATTCTGAAGTGACTGTTGGGTTTTACTAATATATATGCATACTTCAAACTACCTCATATTTATCACTTAATAGATATTGTGTCCTACATGGAAGTTAGTTTGGAGGACTTCTAGCTATTCAGTTAGCCTCAGACAAATGAGAAGTGAGCTGCACACACACCCTTTGAATGTGTGTTCATAATGGCTTCTGCTCACTCTGGCACAATTTGTTCGGCCAATTCCTGTGCACTACACATGCCTGCATTTAAACAGTTGATTAAAATTTAACAATAGAAGATGGGATTATGAAGATGGGAAAACAGATCTTCCACCAATTTTGTCATCGTCTGTGACACATAGAGTTTTTATTTGTATTTAAATTTTTTCAATTATAGAGATATATGAAAATTGCATGATAGCATTGTGATTTCTGGAACTGAGGCAGAGTGTAATTTACTATGACTTTGACAAATTTAATCTTAGCTTTTCTTAATTACTTGTATATTACTTATTCCACGTGAAGAAACTTTTCAAAATTAAAATTAATAAAAAGTGTGTTCTTCACTTAACCATGAGTCTAAAGAGATTAACACATTGTTTAACATAAATATGTAAAGATCAATTATGATGAAGTACAGGCTCAAAAATAAAAATTGTAACATTATTTATTACTATGATGATTGCTAGGGAGCATACATTTTTTCCTTTCTTCAGCATTAATATAATCTTCCCTTTTGTACCTGAATATTTATGTTATTTTCTATTTGTTTTCCTAGCATGCTTATCTATAAAATGTTCAGTAACTGAAAATTTTGCTTTCTGCATTCTTTTTCAGTTTATATATATATAGTTTGAGACAGGGTCTTGCTCTATTTTTTGTATTTTTAGTAGAGATAGGGTCTCCCTGTGTTGCCCAGGCTGCTCTCAAAGCAAAGAATGAAACTACCATCAGAGAATACTATAAACACCTCTATGCAAATAAACTAGAAAACCTAGAAGAAATGGATAAATTCCTGGACACAAACAGTCTCCCAAGACTAAACCAGGAAGAAGTTGAATCTCTGAATACACCAATAGCAGGCTCTGAAATTGAGGCAATAATTAACAGCCTACCAACCAAAAAAAGTCCAGGGCCAGACAGATTCACAGCCGAATTCTACCAGAGGTACAAGGAGGAACTGGTACCATTCCTTCTGAAACTACTCCAATCAATAGAAAAAGAGGGAATCCTCCCTAACTCATCTTATGAGGCCAACATCATCCTGATACCAAAGTCTGGCAGAGACACAAGAAAAAAAGAGAATTTTAGACCAATATCCCTGATGAACATCGATGCAAAAATCCTCAATAAAATACCGGCAAACCGGATTCAGCAGCACATCAAAAAGCTTATCCACCATGATCAAGTGGGCTTCATCCCTGGGATGCAAGGCTGGTTCAACATATGCAAATCAATAAATGTAATTCAGCATATAAACAGAACCAAAGACAAAAACCACATGATGATCTCAATAGATGCAGAAAAGGCCTTTGACAAAATTCAACAACCCTTCATGCTAAAAACACTCAATAAATTTGGTATTGATGGAACGTATCTCAAAATAATAAGAGCTATTTATGACAAACCCACAGCCAATATCTTATTGAATGGGCAAAAACTGGAAGCATTCCCTTTGAAAACTGGCACAAACCAGGGATGCCCTCTCTTACCACTCCTATTCAACAGAGTGTTGGAAGTTCTGGCCAAGGCAATCAGGCAGGAGAAAGAAATAAAGGGTATTCAATTAGGAAAAGAAGAAATCAAATTGTCCCTGTTTGCAGATGACATGATTGTATATTTAGAAAACTCCATTGTCTCAGGCCAAAATCTCCTTAAGCTGATAAGCAACTTCAGCAAAGTCTCAGGATACAAAATCAACGTGCAAAAATCACAAGCATTCTTATACACCAATAATAGACAAACAGAGAGCCAAATCATGAATGAACTCCCATTCACAATTGCTTCAAAGAGAATAAAATACCTAGGAATCCAACTTACAAGGGATGTAAAGGACCTCTTCAAGGAGAACTACAAACCACTGCTCAGTGAAATAAGAGAGGACACAAACAAATGGAAGAATATTCCATGCTCATGGATAGGAAGATTCAATATCATGAAAATGGCCATACTGCCCAAG
This sequence comes from Rhinopithecus roxellana, assembly GCF_007565055.1. Taxonomy (NCBI): domain Eukaryota; kingdom Metazoa; phylum Chordata; class Mammalia; order Primates; family Cercopithecidae; genus Rhinopithecus; species Rhinopithecus roxellana. Next base: position 118,799,869 of record NC_044563.1, on the reverse strand, counting down.
GTAATTTATAGATTCAAAGGCATCCCCATTAAGCTACCAATGACTTTCTTCACAGAATTGGGGAAAACCACTTTAAAGTTCATATGGAACCAAAAAAGAGCCCGCATTGCCAAAACAATCCTAAGTCAAAAGAACCAAGCTGGAGGCATCACACTACCTGACTTCAAACTATATTACAAGGCTGCAGTAACCCAAACAGCATGGTACTGGTACCAAAACAGAGATATAGACCAATGGAACAGAACAGAGCCTTCAGAAATAATACCACGCATCTACAACCATCTGATCTTTGACAACCTGACAAAAACAAGAAATGGGGAAAGGATTCCCTATTTAATAAATTGTGCTGAGAAAATTGGCTAGCCATAAGTAGAAAGCTGAAACTGGATCCCTTCCTTACTCCTTACAGAAAAATTAATTCAAGATGGATTAGAGATTTAAATGTTAGACCTAAAATCATAAAAACCCTGGAAGAAAACCTAGGCAATACCATTCAGGATATAGGCATGGGCAAGGACTTCATGCCTAAAACACAAAAAGCAATGGCAACAAAAGCCAAAATTGACAAATAGGATCTAATTAAACTAAAGAGCTTCTGCACAGCAAAGGAAACTACCATCAGAGTGAACAGGCAACCTACAGAATGAGAGAAAATTTTTGCAATCTACTCATCTGACAAAGGGCTAATATCCAGAACTTACCAAGAACTCAAACAAATTTACAAGAAAAAAACAAAGAACCCCATCAAAAATTGGACAAAGGATATGAACAGACATTTCTCAAAAGAAGACATTTATGCAGCCAACAGACACATGAAAAAATGCTCATCATCACTTGCCATCAGAGAAATGCAAATCAAAACCACAATGAGGCACCGTCTCACACCAGTTAGAATGGCAATCATTAAAAAGTCAGGAAACAGGCCGGGCGCGGTGGCTCAAGCCTGTAATCCCAGCACTTTGGGAGGCCGAGACGGGCAGATCACGAGGTCAGGAGATCGAGACCATCCTGGCTAACACGGTGAAACCCCGTCTCTACTAAAAAATACAAAAAATTAGCCGGGCGAGGTGGCGGGCGCCTGTAGTCCCAGCTACTCGGGAGGCTGAGGCAGGAGAATGGCGTAAACCCGGGAGGCAGAGCTTGCAGTGAGCTGAGATCCGGCCACTGTACTCCAGCCTGGGCGACAGAGCGAGACTCCGTCTCAAAAAAAAAAAAAAAAAAAAAAAAAAAAAAGTCAGGAAACAACAGATGCTGGAGAGGATGTGGAGAAATAGGAACACTTTTACACTGTTGATGGGACTGTAAACTAGTTCAACCTTTGTGGAAAACAGTGTGGCAATTCCTCAAGGATCTAGAACTAGAAATACCATTTGACCCAGCCATCCCACTACTGGGTATATACCGAAAGGATTATAAATCATGTTGCTATAAAGACACACGCACATGTATGTTTATTGCAGCACTATTCACAATAGCTAAGATTTGTAACCAATCCAAATGTCCATCAATGACAGACTGGATTAAGAAAATGTGGCACATATACACCATGGAATACTATGCAGCCATAAAAAAGGATTAGTTCGTGTCCTTTGTAGGGACATGGATGCAGCTGGAAACCATCATTCTCAGCAAACTATCGCAAGAACAGAAAACAAAACACCACATGTTCTCACTCATAGGTGGGAACTGAACAATGAGATGACTTGGACACGGGAAGGGGAACATCACACACCGGGGCCTATTGTGGACTGGGGGCAGGGGGAAGGGATAGCATTAGGAGATATACCTAATGTAAATGATGAGTTAATGGGTGCAGCACACCAACATGGCACATGGATACATATGTAACAAACCTGCACGATGTGCACATGTACCCTAGAACTTAAACTATAATCCAAAAAAAAGGGGGCTGTCAAAGATGGTCCAATCCATGGGCTGTATATGCTAGGTTTGCTGTTGCCTCTGCCAACCAGAAGTAAAGGGATTGGACTGGTTCCAGGATTGAAAAGGAGTGGTCCCTGGGTGAAAGTTAATCTAAAGGTATCTTTTGGGTTTTTTTTCTTTTTCTTTCTCTTTTTTGCGTGTGTTTGACCACAGAGTAGTGTTCTTTTAAAAATGTATTCGTTTTAATTGGTTGATACTTACAAGTCAGGGTTCTCATGCAGCGTTAACATTTTCTGACATCTCTTGAAAAATCAGACAATTCCGTCACGATCAATTAGAGCTGAGTAGCAATTGCCCCGCTCAGCATGGCCATAGCTCTCCAGCTGACTGCAGTCACCACTTCTCCCTTATCACCACCCTGACCCGAAGGCTGACACTTGGACACTTGGTTTGCCATGAACTACTGTACAAGTTGAAGGTGTTCCCAACTTGTTCTGTGCTCACTTGAGGCTCAGGGAGGCCATATAATTTCCCCCGGTTACTCAACCAGCAAAACTGAAACCACCATCTCAGATCTTCTGAGGTAGGATTCCCAGGTTCTTTCCAATGCACTACCTGCCTATTGCATGCACACACGCGCACGTGTGTATGTGTGTCAAAGAGACAGTACCACCACATAGCACACGTCCGTGCAACAGCAAGAGGTATACATAGAAGACTTGGTCTCGGAACATTGAGAAGATTTTATTTTTCATAGGAATCTTTGCTGGATCAAGTTACGAGCCATATTTTTTTGAGTCCTCTATCCCTCGCTCCCTCCATTTCTCCTCCCCTCCCCTTCTCCTTCTTTCAACAAGCACATGTCCCTAGCCACTTCATTGGGCATCTACGATATATCAGGCACTGCCTAATCACTATAACATTCACTCTGCTAACATCCCTGCACTTACATCTTCTCAATTCTATGCACAGTTCTCAAACTGCATGTTGAGACAAACTGAGCTGCAAATAAGAACTCACAGAATACTTCAAATTTTCAATGGAAATACAGTGACACTGCTCAAAATGGTTCACAATTTCAATAGTAGGTCACACTATATTCCATTAGATATCACTGAATTTTGCAAAGCTGGGTTTTCTGCTGTTGCTGTAATAAAAAGCAAACACTGTATGGCTGGGCGCAGCGGCTCACGCCTGTAATCCCAGCACTTTGGGAGGCCGAGGTGAGCAGATCACAAGATCAGAAGTTCGAGACCAGCCTGGCCAACACAATGAAACCCCGTCTCTACTAAAAATTAGCTGGTCATGGTGGCGAACACCTGTAATCCCAGCTACTGAGGAGGCTGAGGCAGGAGAATCGCTTGAACTCGGAAGGCAGAGGTTGCAGTGAGCCAAGATCGCGCCACTGCACTCCAACCCAGGTGACAGTGCAAGACTCCATCTCAAAAAAACAAATAAATAAATAAATAAATAAATAAAGCAAACACTGAATGAAAGTCAATTGACCTTATTCCAAAAACCAAGAAATTGTATGGTACCCAAAAGGCATGCAAATTCCATCCATAAGGAATTGTGACTTTTTAAGAATAAAATTAAATTTTATTTTTTCTTTCAATTTATGGCTATTTTTTTTTAATAGCTACCAAGTTGTTGGAACATACTTAATCAGTTAATTTAGACCTAACTAAATAAACAGGACTGTTAATAAACAGGATTGTTGGTCATTTCTTCTGGCCTAAGGGTACTATGAAAAAAAATCATTAAGACCTGGGAGGCCAGAAACAAGAAAGTTTCAGATCTTCTATATTAACCACATTTTTCAGGCAAGAAATTAGGCTCAAGGAAGTTAAATACCCTCCCATATCTAAATTTTGAGATTTCAATCCAGAGGTTCCTTATTTCAAAGTCCATGTTGTTTCTGCCACCCTACATTGCCTCCTGCATGTCAGACAACAAACCAGTTCTGTGAACACAAGCCGGGGTCAGGATCGGTCACTGCCTCAAGGGACTTATAAATGTGGTCAAGTGCATCGTGGGTGCTGCACTAACACTTCCAGCATCATGCTACCCACCCACATTATTTATAACCAACCAGGAACTTCAATTCTGCTTCCCCAATTCTCTGTCTGGCTCATAAGCATACTTCAAATGCAGGACCCTGAGGAAAAAAAAAATGTCCCTTATACAAAACAACTCTGTTAATAATGTACGGCAATGTGACATCATTTTAGGCAATCTGTGATGAGGCTACACATGCAGGTGGGGGAAGTTCAGTCAATGAAGCAGGCCCTGAAAAAAAAGAACTGGTGGAGTTTTGTATTTACCAAGTGGAATGCTTCTAATGGTACAAACACCTTAGGAAATTCTCAGACTGGAATGACTAGTATGTAACGTGGTGTCAGACTTCCTTCCCAGGAATACGTAAAACACTAGAGAATTATTTCCTTCACTACAAATGGATACAACTTCTTCAAAACAAGAAAGTAGGCAAAAGAAAATCCTGATGGCAAAAGTATTGAATCTATTATTAAATGCCACCAAAAAAAAATGTAGTGGCATGCTATATAATTTAATCATGATTTACATTAAGAGGAAAAAGACCAAAAATAATCAAATGCAAATTATCAACAAAAATCCCAGCACTTTGGGAGGCCGAGGCAGGCGGATCACGAGGTCAGGAGATCAAGACCATCCTGGCTAACACGGTGAAACCCCATCTCTACTAAAAATACAAAAAATTAGCTGGGTGTGTTGGCAGGCGCCTGTAGTCCCAGCTACTTGGGAGACTGAGGCAGGAGAATGGTGTGAACCCAGGGGGCGGAGCTTGCAGTGAGCCAAGATTGCACCACTGTACTCCAGCCTGGGAGACAGAACAAGACTCTGTCTCAAAAAAAAAAGAAAAAAGAAAAAATCATCAACAACAAAAAAAAACAACTATTGAGTTTCAGGAAAGGTAGGAGACTCTTCATATGACCAAGTAGCCAAAATTCTCATGTCGCCTATGTCTTTCGTGCCAATACCTCTTCCCCAGCCCATACTTTCAGCCCTGTGGGAGTTCCCCATGACTAATGTAGTGTAGAAAAAATATTATTCCCTCTACCCTCCTAGGTTCACTGGCTGAGGCTCTAAAAATTAGACCAACAAAGACAAATTCACAGGAAAAAGACAAATAGTTGATTCACACGTGTTTACACAAAGCAGTATTCAGTGATGAGTAGCTCAAAACAGTAGTAAGAACTTGGATTTAGATAGCATCTTAACAGAAGAACAACAAATTTGTAGAAAAGTGACAAAACAAAGGAAAAGGACTTTGAGTTTCTACAGCTGCAAATTACGTGAAGGGAAATGCACAGGGGAACTAACTAATGGAAGATAAGAGCTAGCTTAAAAGTTTATGTCACACTTTTAGGCAAATAGGGAAAAGGCAGAGGGCTTTTCTTGTATCTGCTTCTACTCAATTGCCTTCAGCTCAATATGATCCTTATGCCAAAGTGGCATGTTTTGGGGTGGCATATTCTGCTGTCCCTCATTCACTAACTTCACTAAATAGGAAGAAAAAGTTCACACCTGGCTGACTGAAAATAGACTACTGCTGCGCTTTTGCCTCACACAGGGGGACTGTGAAAGGTGGTGGGAAAGAGTACTGCTTCCAGTAAGCAGAGTGCTGAGTACATTTGGTGTTGATGATGAGGATGATAAGCAGTCTCCAACCCAGCATGGCAGAGGAAGTGAAGTGATCGTAGGTAAGAGTGCATGTAGATTAACCGGTAGTCACAAGTTGCTGAGCTGGTTTGTCACATTCTGGATGAAACAAGATACCAAGATTATAAAATCAGAGACAAAGATGTTTGGGAAAGTAGCGCCTGAATGAATTTATGGAATTTTAAGCATAAAATGTGTGGATCTTTTTGTCTCAGATCGATGCCCAAAACAGAACATCTCCTGAGGAGGAAGCACTGAACACCTGTGTGGATAGGATGAGGCATCCAGTGGGGGTCAGCCGGCCTGTGTCCTTGTCTACCCAAGGAACAATACTGAGCCCACAAACTGCATGGCCATGGTAATAGGCTTGGCAGCATCTCATGAGCCCTGCTACAGTTGACCTGCTGCTGCTGGAGGTCTGACTTGGCAGCACTAAGGATTGAATCTAAACCCTCAATATGGTACCATCCTTCAATGGCACCAACCAATCACTTGGTTACAAGTTAATTAAATCAGCAATTCATGCTTACTAGGACTGACAGGGATTACAGGCATGGGTCGGCCTTCATTGCCCTTGGTGCATCAGTCACAGAGACCCTGCTAAATGTTTAAATCCTCTCTATATTTCTTTACCTCAGCAAATACCTTTATCATTGTGCAGACCACATTGCCTTCCAGTTTTGTATGTCTGTTTCAACATACATAAGCTTCTTGAGAGTAAATTCCAGGTCTTATTCTTCATGAGTTCCCCATTCCTACCACAGGGCCAGACCACATAGCATAAGCTTTACAGATATTTGGTAAGTAAACAAAAGAATAAAAAATGCATGCAGCTGAACACAATGGCCAATGCCTTTAATCCCAATATTTTGGGAGGCCAAGGTGGGAGGGTCATTTGAGGTCAAGAGTTCAAGACCAGTCTGCGCAACATAGCAAGACTGTTTCTACAGAACAAAAAATAAAAATAAAAAAAGCTAATTTTGTGGCATGTGCCTGTACTTCCAACTACTTGGGAGGATCCCTTGAGCCCAGGAGTTTGAGGCTGCAGTAAGCCATGCTCGCAGCACTGCACTCCATCCTGGTGACAGAGTAAGATGCTGTCTTAAAAAGAAAGAGAAGAAAGCATAAAAAGAAAGAAAGAAGAAGAAAGAAGAGAAAGAAGAGAGAGAGAGAGAAGAGAGAGAAGAGAGAAATAGATGAAACGAAGAGAGGAAGAAAGAAAGAAAAAAGAGAAAGAAAGAAGAAAAAAAAAGAAAGAAAGAACTAAAGAAAGAAAGAAAGAAAGACAAAAGAAAGAAAAGAAAAAAGAAAAAAGAAAGAAAGAAGAAAGAAGAATAGAAAGAAAGAAAGAAAGAAAGAAGACGAAACGGCCCGCACTTCCCCCCCTCCCCTTCCTCCTCCTTCCTTCAATATTCCGGACTTAATGAGGAAGGAAGACAAAGATATAGCGAAGAAATAAGAAAAGAAAAAGAGAAAACTCATGCAAACACCCAAATGAGGAATACTAAGAGCTGTACGTAGGGCAGTAGCAGTGGGCTTGGAGAATCCTCTGTCCTTTGACTCTGAGGGCATGCCCCCTCACAGTTACCACACCAAGAGTGAGGGAGTCTTTCATAACTATAATGGGCTCAGGATACAGCGAGAATCAGAAAGGTAGCAATTTGGTTGGCAAAATCATTTTGTTGTATATTCGTTATTAATAGCCATGATTATCACAATGATGCAAAAACCTAGTGTTAGAAATCTCTGCAGGGCGCGATGGCTCATGTCTGTAAACCCAGCACTTTGGGAGGCCAAGGTGGGTGGATCACCTGAGGTCAGGAGATCAAGACCAGCGTGGCCAACACGGTGAAACCCTGTCTCTACTAACAATGCAAAAATTAGCTGGGCATGGTGGCATGCGCCTGTAATCTCAGCTACTAGGGAAGCTGATACAGGAGAATCACTTGGACCCCGGAGGTAAAGGTTGCAGCGAGCCAAGATCATGCCACTGCACTCCAGCCTGGGCAACAAGAGCAAAACTGCATCTCAAAAAAAAAAAAAAAAAAAAAAAAAAAAAAAAGACAAGAAAATCTGTCATTCTGTCACGTGTCTCTATACTCCTGGCACCTGGCATGAGACATATACTAACTATATGTTTGTAGAATGAATGAAAAATGTTTGAATTACTGAATGAGAAGTAACATGGAATATTGAAAGGAATGTGAGCTTAACAGAGAAGCAGGCTTGGATTCACACCCAAGCTCTACATGTGTTAACTATGTAACTTTAAATAGATATAATCATAACCTCCTGTATCACACAGAACTTATTTGGTTGAAAGTGTCAGAAAACCAGCCCAAACTATCTCAATCAATAACGAACTAAAACTGTGGGAAATTTTATTGACTTGCATAATTGGGAAATCCACGTAGTGTAACTTCCATTAGGTCTGATTGATAAAAGGGATTCAAATTCTACTATTGGAAATCTAATGACCTCTGCTTGCTTTTATTTGCACACAGATTTTCTCCAGGTGCTAACAAGATGGCCAGTATGTGTTCCAAGTTTGTATAGTCCTTATAACTCACATTGCAGAAAAAGAACAAGACTGTCCAGGCACAGTGGCTCATGCCTGTAATCCCAACACTTTCGGAGGCCAAGGTGGGGCAGTCACTTGAACTCAGGAGTTGCATATCAGCTGGGCAACATGGTGAAACCCCGTCTCAACTAAAAATACAAAAATTAGCTGGGAGTGGTGGCGTGCACTATAGTCCCAGCTATTCAAGAGGTTGACGTAAAAGGATTGCTTAGGCCTGGGAGGTCGAGACTGCAGTGAGTTATGATCACACCACTGTACTCCAGCCTGGAACAGAGAAAGACCCTGTCTCAAAAAAAGAAAAAAACAAAAGAAAAAAAGAGAACGCGACCTTCTCTCAGCCATTGTCTACATCAACCCCGGAAACAAATACTGTATGTAACACCCATGGGGCAGAGATGATACGAGACAGCTCCTGCCTCAAGGATTTCAGAGTCTAGACAGATGTACTAGGGTGCAAATTGTGCTATAGTAAGAGACATGCAAACATTGAAACATGAATAATATTTCCTTGGGACATGGGAGTGATTCAAGAGGGAGCAACATCTAACACGTTGTAAAAGACAAATGAGATTCTCCAGACAGTTAATTTTTCTGGTTAGGGTGCAGTGGGTAGGGAACTCAGGAAGGAGAGTAGGAAAGGCACAGTGTGGCAAGTTCAAGAAATCAGATGTAGCTTGGTGTAATTAAAGCATTAAGTGGGAAGAAGTGACAGAAAATGAGGCTGGAGAGGTAAATGGTTATCAGGTCCTAAAACTCCTTTAATGCCACATTAAAATAATTGTGTCTTTATTATTAGGTTTCAGCTTCACAAATTTAGGTCACTTATACCTTCAAGGGTGAATGGGAGGTAGAAGAAGGGTGGGTAGGCAGGGTCACAGAAAAGTGGTTCAGACCCTTAACCGAAAGTGTTTAAGAGCATAGAAGTGATAAAGTCTAGATTTCTAGACTCAGGCATCAGATTTTGTCGAGTTTTAAATCCCAGCTCCAATATTTAGGAGCTCATGAGACCTTGAACAAGTTGCTAAACCTCTCTGTGCCTTGGTTTCCTCATCTGTAAAACTGAGATTAACAACAATAGCTACCTCCTAGGATTGCAAAGATTAAATACTCATAAAGCATTAGACCAGTGCCTCAAAACAAAGTTCCTGAAGTATCTGTTTGCTAACTCTTTTATTGTGTTTTTGCTTAAAGATTTAGTAATGGAAGACTTTTTAATTAAAGATATTATTAATTAAAATGTAAAATTGGCATGAATTATTAAAAATGAAACATAAGATATCAAAGAACTTTCCCCACCTATGGAGAGATACTTCATGCCACACCCTTAGGATAGCCAAGGGCGCCTGAGTAGAGAGGTTTGAGAAGAACAATTATAGTCAATAAAAAATTAGTAACAAGACCCTCATCATGTAATAAAGGCCGAGAGACAGACTAGGCATTGGCAAAGTAGAGGGTAACTAAATGAAAAAAGTAGGGAGATAGGAACAGTCAGGAAGAGCTCTCTTTCTCCAAAATGTCTCTTATGTATTTCCTGATGCTTGAAATCTCTTGAAAAGGAGATGACCAACCTCAGTTATAGACATAGGATTAAAATGTAAGTGGGAGTGTTAATGGAGGCTAACGATCTCGCTGAGGCATAGATAACCTATATAGATCCTAAGAGCTGATGAGGGAGAGTGAGTCTTGGGGAGCTTGGAAATTGAAGAGAGTAGGGATAATAAACTTCAAGGAATGACTAGGATATGACATAATGTTAGACTTCCTTCTGAGGAGTATCATTCAGTTCAAAAAATATTTTAATTTCCATCATGATTTCATTGCTGACCCAACGATCATTCAGGGGTAGGTTATTTAATGTCCAGGTATTTGCATGGTTTTGAGGGCTCCTTTTGGAGTTGATTTCCAATTTTATTCCACTGTGGTCTGAGAGAGTACTTGATATAATTTCAATTTTCTTAAATTTACTGAGACTTGTTTTGTGACCTATCAGATGGTCTATCTTGGAGAATGTTCCATGTTGCTGAATAGAATGTATATTCTGCAGTTGTTGGCTAGAATGTTCCATAAATATCTGTTAAGTTTGTTTGTTGTAGGGTATACTTTAAGTTTATTGTTTCTTTATTGTCTTTCTGTCTTGATGACCTGTCTAGTGCTGTCAGTGGAGTATTAAAGTCCCCACTATTATTGCATTGCCATGTATCTCATTTCTTAGGTCTACTAGTAATTGTTGCATAAATTTGGGAGCTCCAGTGTTAGGTGCATATATATCTAGAACTGTGATATTCTCCTGTTGGACTAGTCTTTTTGTCATTATATAATGTCCCTCTTTGTCTTTTTTAACTGCTGTCACTTTAAAGTTTGCTCTGTCTGATGTAAGAATAATTACTCCTGCTTGCCTTTGGTGTCCATTTCCATGGAATATCTTTTTCCACCCCTTTACTTTAACTTTATGTGAGTCCTTATGTGTTAGGTGAGTCTCTGAAAACAGCAGAAACTTGGTTGGTGAATTCTTATGCTTTCTGTGTCTTTTAAGTGGAACATTTAGGCCATTTAGAGTCAATGTTGGTATTGAGATATGAGGTACTGCTCTATTCATTGTGCTATTTGTTGCCTGAATATCTTGATTTTTTTTTTCATTGTGATATTGCTATATAGGTCCTGCTAGATTTATCCTTTAAGGAGGTTCTATTTTGGTGTGTTTCCAGGATTTGTTTCAGGATTTAGAGCTCCTTTTAGCAGTTCTTGTAGTGCTGGCTTGGCAGTGGCGGATTCTCTCAGTATCTGTTTGTCTGGAAAAGACTGTATCTTTCATTTATGAAGCTTAGTTTCACTGGATACAAAATTCTTGGCTGATAATTGTTTTGTCTAAGGAGACTAAAAATAGGACCCCAATCCCTTCTAGTTTATAAAGTTCCTGCTGAGAAATGTGCTGTTAATTGATAGATTTTCCTTTATAGGTTACCTGATGCTTTTTCCTCACAGCTCTTAAGATTCTTTCCTTTATCTTGACTTTAGATAACCTGATGACTATATGCCTAGGCAATGATCTTTTTGTGATGAACTTCCCAGGTGTTCTTTGAGCTTCTTGTATTTGGTGTCTGGATCTCTAGCAAGGCCAGGGAAGTCTTCCTTAATTATTCCTTCAAATATATTTTCCACACTTTTAGATTTCTCTTCTTCCTTGGGAACAGCAGTAATTCTTAGGTTTGGATGTTTAACATAGTCCCATACTTCTTGGAGGCTTTGTTCATTCTTTTCTTATTTTTCTTTGTCTTTGATGGATTGGGTTAATTCAAAAGCCTTGTCTTCAAGGTCTAAAGTTCTTTCTTCTGCTTGTTTGATTCTATGCATTTTTCTAAGTGTGTCCTTGATTTCCAGTTTTGACTGTTTTTTATTTATGCTATTTCACTGAGGAATTTTCCTTTCACATCCTGTATCATGTTTTTGATTTCTTTAATTTAGACTTTACCTTTCTCTGGTGCCTCCTTGATTAGCTTAATAATTGACCTTCTGAATTATTTTTCTGGCAATTCAGAGATTTCACCTTGGTTTAGATCCATTTTTGGTGAGCTGGTATGATCTTTTGGAAATGTTAAAGGACCATGTTTTGTCATATTACCAGAAGTGTTTTTCTGGTTCTTTCTCATTTGGGTAGACTATGTCAGAGGGAAGATCTGGGAATCAAGGGCTATTGTTCAGATTCTTTTGTCCCACGGGGTGCTCCCTTGATGTGGTATTCTCCCCCTTCCCCTAGGAATGGAGCTTCCTGAGAGCCAGACCTCAGTGATTGTTATTGCTCTCCTGGGTCCAGTCACCCAGTGTAGTTACTGGGCTCTGGGCTGGTACTGGGGAGTGTCTGCAGAGAGTCCTGTGATGTGATCCATCTTCAGGTCTTTTAGCCATGGATACCAGCACCTGCTCTGGTGGAAGTAGCAGGGGAGTGAAGTGAACTCTGAGGGTCCTTGGTTGTGTTTTTTGCTTAGTGGGCTGGTTTTGTGTTGGTTGGCCTTCAGCCAGGAAATGGCGCATTCAAGAGTGCATCAGCTGCAGTCCCATAGGGAGGATGCAAACATGCCCTAGGGACACCTAGTTAAGTATTCACGTTTCTCAGGAGGTGGGCAGGGCCATAGAGCTCCCAAGAGATTATGGCCTTTGTGTTCAGCTACCAGGGCAGGTACAGAAAGACCACCAGGTGGGGGCAGCATTAGGTATGTCTGAGCTCAGACTCTCCTTGGGTGGGACTTGCTGCAGCTACTGTCAAGGATGGGAATGTGGTTCCCAGTTCAATGTATTTATATTCTCAGGGGCATTATGGCTACCTCTGCTTAGTCATACAGGTCGCCAGGGAAGCAGGGGAAAGCCAGCAGTCACAGGCTTCACCCCACTGCCACTCAGCCTTCAGTCCTAAAGACCAGTTTCACTCCCACCATGTCCCCTCAACAGCACTGAGTATTTCCACCAGGCAGCCAGTGACCAGGGCTGAGAACTTGCCCCAGATCATGAGCCTCCTTGTTGAGAAAGCAAGCCGACCCACAGTTTTTTTGGCGTGTCAGGGAGCCTACAGAGGTGATCTAGTTCCTTCAAAGGGTCTGTGGATTCTCTCAGCTCTCCTGCTATGTTCCTGCCATAGTTCTTGGAGCAAAAATTCACGATGTGAGTCTCCACATGCTCTGTCTATCAGAGTGGGAGCTGAAAGCTAGTCCTGCCTCCTACCTGCCATCTTCATCCAGTGTCCCTGGCTTAATTTTTTTTTTTTTATTTGTGTAGAGACGGGGGTCTCCCTATGTTGCCCAGGCTGGTCTTGAACTTCTGGGCTCAAGTGATCCTCCCACCTCAGCCTCCCAAAGTGCTGGGATTATAGGCCTGAGCCACTGTGCCCAACTTGAAACCAGTCTTAAACTTGCAAATTCCGTCAGCCAAAACCACATGAGAAAAATGAGTGAAGACACCACCCTTGCTGAACCACAAATCTGGCCTCAAAAGAATCAGACAGTGTGGTGGTGTGGTCCAGCCAGACCCCAGGGGCTGCCCTTTGGACAGATTAATTAGTGGCAAACTGATTCGATGTGGTGGGTATCTCTATCCCTCCTCCTCCTGAGTCAGTCCAAGCTCTAGGCGCTTAGCTTTCTTCAAGAATGATTGCTGATTTTAGTTTTGTAAACTGCATAAAGCTATGGATATAAACAATACAATAAAAAGTCCCAATAAATGTTTTGGCTCTAAGCATTAGTCTAATTAATTTTCAATATTATTCTAAACATGAGAAAAGAGAGGACAGGGAAGGTCAAATATTTAGAGAGTAACTCATTGAAAGACAAAAATACTCTCAGATAGTCCAACTAATTACTCAGAGAATTTTTGCCATTACCGTTCTAGGCATGATATGAAGTAAATTATTTGCTTCTATGTTTTAAATCACAAAATAAAATATAGTCATAACTACGATTACCTCTATACAAACTCTAAGGGGAGTTCATGTTATCTGACGCAGCTGAGCAGCTAAGTTCTTGTTTCACCAGTAGGCACAGTTTCTCTAGAGAAATAACTGTCTTTGTTTAAACAACAGCAACAACAAACCTAACTAACTGCTTGACAATGGAAAGGAAGGCCTTGAATGCTTGCATTATAAGGAGACAGCCTAGAGATTAGTAAAGGGCTCCTAATTTTAAAAAATGAACGAAAGTTCATTGGAAGGACTGAAGGAAAATAGAATAGGAAAAGCCAGGGCAGGAGCAGAAGATCTATTTGGTGAAAGGTTTTTTTTTTAAGAACAGGGAAGCTTAATATTACTTTTTAAGTTATCTACAGTATGATCCTGGGCTGAAACTTGCCTATCCCTACTCCCTACTCACCAGTAAAATCTATTATACAAAGCTACTTCTGTGAGTCCGTATGGAGGAGGTCAAGCATACAGTTACATCCTACTTCAGAGGTCAGGCTGGGACAAGGATTATTACTTCACTTTCTTTCTGAAGTGTAACTTGTAAAAACTGGCACTGATGGAAAAAAATATCTAGCCCCATTTGAAAGTTTCCCTGCCCTTCCTCTTGCAAGCAGGGGAGAGGTACTTAGTTAAATAACATCTAAATTCTTTACAGGCTAGAGTTTGGGGGGAAAGGAAGGAATAGACAGAAAGGAAGAATAAGTGGTTCTGATTTTGCTTTCTCCCTTTGGTGTGGAGAGAGCAAGTTTCTGAGAGCACAGCATCTGAGGAAAGCTGTAGTCTCTCAGACCAACCTCTCCTTCACTTTCCTCTCACTTTCCTTTCCTCTTTATGCTCCTTCTTCCTGTAGTTCTACAACTTTCCATCCACTGACGCATGAGCACCAGGGCAACGGCAACTGCACTGAGAGGCAATGTTGCTGCAGCAATTCACACTTGCCTTGCAAAAGGCTTAGATGTCACCTTGTTTAGTTGCCCCTCACTCAAACAGAGGGAGGGCCACCCATAACATCAGGTGCATCCACTAAGGTGCTCCACCACCTTCCCTTTCTCTGCATAAATCCTGCTTTTGAATATAAAATGTTTCCATTTGAAATTAAAATCCTATTACTTTTCCTATCTGATTTACCCTATTTCAATTTTTGTGACTATTTTTCCCATGAATTTGTTCTGTTGTTCATATTGTACACCCAAAGATTTTATTGATATAAAGACGATGTGCTTGTGTTGTTTAAAAAGTTAATAGCTTCTATAGTAAGGAGATTACTTTGGTTGATTATTATAACAAATCACATTGAAATATTTAAGATAGTTACTTCGTTGTGTCTCAGAAAACATTGGTATCAATAAAAATTATTGAAACAGAATCATTTAAACCTTGTATTTTTCCTTTATACATGTCTGCTCTCCATGCTACGTTCATAGATGGGGAAAAATTATATTATATTACATACAAACTTTCAGCATAGTAATAACAATGACATCAATACTAGCTGGCATTTGCTGAGCTTTTACTATGCTTCAAAAACACTACTAAGTCTTTTAAACATTTAATCCTCTTATTTAATCCTCACCACAACCCTAAGGAAAAGTACTGTTTCCTTTTTTCGGATAAGGAAGCTGAATTTCAGAAAGGTTAAATATTTGGTCACGGTAACACAGAAGGAATGTAACCAGGGCTGAATGACTCTCCTTTAACATAATTACAAGTTAAGTCAGTCTGCTCAGATCACCAAAGCAGAAAATCACACTACAGCACGGGGAAATCAAAGGTATGAAAAGGAAATCTATCAGAATCAAAGCATCTGGAACAATGACCTAAATATAATAGCTAAAACCGTAAAACTCTTAGGAGAAAATGTAGAAATAAATCTTCGTGACGTTGGATTTGGCAATTGATTCTTAGATGTGACACCAAACGCATGAGCAACCAAGGAAAAAAATAGATAAACTGGACTTCATCAAAATTAGAAACCTTTGTGCATCAAAAGACATTATCAAGAAAGTGAAAGACAACCCACAGAAATTTGCAAAATGTTTGCAAATCACATATCTGATAAAGGTTTGATATCCAGAATATATAAGGAACTCCTGCAACTCAAAGACAAATAACCCAGTTAAAACTATAAGAAATGACTTGAATAGACCTTTCTCCAAAGATATACAAATGGACAACAATCTCCAAAGATATACAAATGGACAACAATCTCCAAAGATATACAAATGGACAGCAACCATGTGAAAAGATGTGCAGCGTTATCCATTAGTCGCTAGGGAAATACAAATGAAAACAACCATGGGATACCACTTCACACCTACTTAGATGGCCGTGATAATTTTAAGAATTAAAAATAAAATTAAAAAATAAAAAATGTTATTTTGAATACAGAGTATACAGAGAAATTGAAATCCTAGTACATTGCTGGTGGGAGTGTATAGTACATTGTATTCTACAGTGGCATAGCCACTGGAATGGATTGTATGACTATTCCACTGGATGTACCTGGAATAGTCAGATTGCTAGAGTCAGAGAGCAGAGTAGAGATTACTAGAGTCTGGAGTTGGGGGGGGGGGGAGAAGAGAGCTATTCGTTAATGGACACAGAGTTTCTCTTTGGAATGGCAAAATAGCTCTCTAAATGGATACTGGTGATAGTTATATAACGTTGTAAATGTACTTAATGACACGGAATTGGACACTTAAAAATGGTGAAAGTGGTAAATTTTATATGATGTATATTTTACCGGTTAAGAAAACATAGTTTCCTTCCTTAAAAATAAGTCACTCATAACCTGTGGACCAGATCACTCTCATTAGCTCCAGACCCGATTTCCAGCTGAAGCCTTGAACCCAGTGTCCAGGATGTCCATGATGTCTGTGCTTTCCCACAACCACATCTGTTTCCCTCACAAAATCAACTCCTAGTTTCTTTTCCTGTAAGCCATGTTTCCATATTAACAGCATGACCACTCACCAAGTCTATTAGGCTCAGATCATCCTTGATTTTCTTCTCATTCCTGCAACCAATCATCTCCCAAGTTTTGGTTTGGTTTTGTTTTTATCAATCTTACTTTCTACGTACGTCTTGGATTTCCTTCCTCTTTCTCATCACTATGGTCACAATCTTACTTTAGGGACTCATCTTCCCCCTCTCTCACCTGGATTATTGTAATAACTTTTTGCTTGGTCTATCTGCCTCTCCAATATCCCTCTACAGAGCATCATCTCATCTTCCACAATCTGTCTAATCTGTCTTTACAATCACTAGTATCATTTTCTTACAGCATTACAAAGCTTATTATGCTGCTTTCTTCCTTTAAAACATTCCTTGATGCCCTTGGAATAAAGTCCAAACTCCCTGGCACACGAGGCTCGCTCTCAACAACTTGACCCCGACTTGCTTTTCCAGCCACTCACCAGCCCTGACCACAGCCACGTTACTGCTCACTCTACTATATCCATGCTCTTCCCATGTCTTCTTCCTGGAATGCCTTTTTCCAAGGAACTCCTAGTTACCCTCCAAAATCCAGCTAAAATGCTACCTCTTGTATGGATTACTCCTCAATTCCCACAAGAAGGATTAACTGTTCCCTTCTCTTTGGTAACTTGGCACACTATAAGCAAGTGTCACTTGGTTTTAAGAGTATTTACCTCCCGATATTGCCACCCTAGAGCACGAGCTTCTAAAGGCTGGACGTGGGACTTGATTCCACTGGGTCTTTTTTCACTAATTACAATTTAGATGAACAAGAGATTTTTTTCTCCTTATTCAAGAGTGAATATTAAAGGGAGTTACTAAAATTCATTTAAAGTGTTTGTAATTTCTAATGCTCTTTGAATTGCTAAAAGTAAACAGAAGTGTAAAATACAAAATCTAGAAAATACCTTTTTTAAGACTTTATTTTTTTAAAGCAGTTTTAAGTTCACAGCAAAATTGAAAGGGAAGTACGGAGATGTCCCGTGCACCTCCTGCCCCCACACCTGCATAGCCTCCCCCATTATCAACATCCCCCACCAGAGGGGGACATTTGTTTCTGTGTGTGCGTGTGTGTGTGTGTTTTGTTTTTTGTTTTGTTTTGTTTTGTTTGTTTTGTTTGAGACAGAGTCTCACTCTGTTGCCCAGACTGGAGTGCAGTGGCGTGATCTCGGCTCACTGCAACCTCCGCCTCCTGGATTCAGGTGATTCTCCTGCCTCAGCCTCCTGAGCAGCTGGGATTACAGGTGCCCGCCACGACACCGGGCTAATTTTTGTACTTTTAGTAGAGACAGGGTTTCACCATGTTGGCCAGGCTGGCCTCAAACTCCTGACCTCAGGTGATCTGCCTGCCTCGGCCTCCCAAAGTGCTGGGATTACAGGCGTGGGCCACCATGCCCGGCCTACATTTGTTACAATTGAAGAACCTACACCGACACATCATAATCACCCAAAGTTCATTGCATTTGTGGTCACTGTTGGTGTTGTACATTCTATGTGTTTGGACAAATGTAAAATGACATGAATCCACCATTATAGTATTACAGAGAGTAGATGCACTGCCCCAGAAATTCTCTGTGCTTTGCCCATTTATCCCCCAATCCCACATCCAGCCCACACAACTACTGATATTTTTACCTATTTTTGCCTTTTCCAGAATGTTACATAGTTGGAATCATACACTAAGTAGCCCCGCAGATTGCTTCTTTCAGTTAATAATATGTATTTAAGATTCTTTCACGTCTATTCATGGTTTCACAGCTCATTTCTTTTTAGCACTGAATAATATTTCATTGCCTGGATGTCCCGCAGTACATGTATTCATTCACCTACTGAGCGACATCTTGATTGCTTCCAAGTTTGGGCAATTATGGATAAAGCTGCTATAAACATCCATATGTATTTTTTTGTGTAAACATAAATTTTTATCTCCTTAAGATAAACACCAAGGAGCACCATTGCTGCATCATATGGTAAGAGTATGTTTCATTCTGAAAGAAACCATCAAACTGTCTTCCAAGGTGGCTGTACCATTTTTCATTTCCACTAAAACATCCTGCATTTGCCACTGTCAGTGTTCTGGATTTTGGCCTTTCTAATAGGTGTGTAGTGGTATCTCATTACTGTCTTGATTTGCATTTCCCCAGTAACATATGATGTGAAGAATCTTTTCATATGCTTATCCACTATCTGTATATCTTTTCTGGTAAGATGCCTGTTAAGGTTTTTGGCCCATTTTTGAAATCGGATTGTTTGTGTTCTTATTGTTGAATTTTAAAAGTTACTTGTACATTTTGGATAACAGTCCTTTATTGGATATGCCTTTTTTCTGTTTTCTTTTTCTTTTTTTTTTTTTTTTTTTTTTTTGAGAGTCTCACTCTGTCACCCAGGCTGGAGTGTAGTGGAGTGATCTCAGCTCACTGCAACCTCTGCCTCTGAGGTTCAAGCAGTTCTCGTGCCTCAGCCTCCTGAGTAGCTAGGACTACAGGCATGCATCGCCATGCTTGGCTAATTTTTGTATTTTTATTAGAAACAGGGTTTTGCCATGTTTCCCAGGCTGTCTCAAACTTCTGAGCTCAGGCAGTCCACTGGCCTCAGCTTTCCAAAGTGCTAGAATTACAGGCGTGAGCCACTGCACCTGGCCATGGATGTGTCTTTGCATTTATTTTCATCCAATTTGTGGCTTATGTGCTCACTCACTTGAGGAAATGCCTTTTGATTTTAATTCAATGCAAATATTACCAAAAACCTGATATAATTTCATTTTTAGCTGATTCAAGTAGAGTTCATAAATATTCATTATTCTACAAATATTTATGATGCACCTTATCATATGTCAAACTCTGACTAAGGGTACCAATTACTCTAGTTAAACTGTGACCATACAGAATCAAGACGTCTCTGTAAAGAGAACAAATTTAATTAACTGATCTGAAAATTTTACCTTTGCTGGCTCACAGTGCTCAATTACCGTGTAATTTAAGTGACATGTGATTAATTAAATTTTTTAGCTCCAGCATATTTGGAGTGTTTCCCATGATGTATTAGAGTCAAAAGCCATGGTGCTCTCCCAAGTAATGTATAATGTAATAAAGGAGACAGACCTATTACAACATGAATAGGCAGTGCAGTGGGATAGAAAAAGCACTGAGCTACTATCTGTGTGAGCTGAGAGAAGTATATAAGTTAAATTGTCATCTTGGCCTCAGTTTCATCTTTGGTAAGAATAGAGTCATTGGGCTAAATCTGTAGGTAATGGATTCTTACTGCTATACGTAGAATAACCATTTTGTCTACTAAGGACCAATGCATCCCTACCTGTAGCTGGGTAGCAGCCAGAGTCAGAGTGATTGGAAGAAAAAAATTGGATACAATGATTTCCAAGTTGAAGGTCTAGCTTTGGAAGAATCTGTTACTATAAAATGAGAAGCAGAATAAGTAAGCCAGATGAACAGTTAAGCCCATGCTTGTAGATTTTTGTTGGCTTGGTATTTTTTCATGTTTAATTCAAGAAGAATTAGAGGCAGTGTTCACCACTAAGAAAAGACATAAACTGATTAAAAGGAGACCCAAAGAAGGGAATTATCACTGCTCTGCCAAGGGACCTGGAAACTGAGGGGACACAACACAGTTCTATGGTGGCCATTAATCCACCTACACAGCAGCATTTCCATCTGCCTCCTGCCATCTTTCACCTGTATAGAGACCGACAGGATGTTGGTGATGTTCTATTTCTTGACTTTGGTGACTGTTACAGTATTTGCTTAATTATATTTCATTATTTATATGTTTTGTGCACTTTTCCATGCCTTTCCATTTTTAAAAAATCCTTTAAAAATATATGGTACAATAATGTCCTGAATGATGCTTCCCTACATTTTTAAATTGAAAAGACCTATGTGAGCAGTCATTTCCCTTTGGCAAACAAATGAGGTTTCTCATGGATTCAATTTATGCGGCAGACAGAAAAAAAATCCTTTGAAAGACAAATACATTGTGTGCTTCCTGCCAATAAGGATGTAATACTTCCTCGTTTTAGTTAATGAAAAATAACACATACTTTCAAAGTTCTGTAGACTCTAAAAAGAAAGAAAACACTCAAATGAGTCACCTATTTCCACATTCGAGGCTCAGAAGCTATATAAATTTCTGCAGTCACTAGCAGAAAACACCAAATCAACCATAGGTCCAAGAACAATTGTCTCTGTATGGCAGCTATGCGACTCACCGTGCTATGTGCTGTGTGCCTGCTGCCTGGCAGCCTGGCCCTGCCGCTGCCTCGGGAGGCAGGAGGCATGAGTGAGCTACAGTGGAAACAGGCTCAGGTATGTCACAGCCCACTTACTTGGGGTTCCATTCTTTTGCCATCTACATTAAGAAATGTGTTTTTCAATTATTTCCCTTCCCATGTTAGCATTGCAGTGGAATTTTCTTTGGGGTAGTTTTTCTGATTATAAAAGCAATATATGTTTTCATCAAGTAGCCATTAAAAGCAGGTTTCAGAGTCTGCTCTAATCAGGCTTGAGTTCCAACCCTCCACTCACTGTGTAGATAGACTCAGGAAGGTCATTAAACTTCTGCAAGTTTCAGGTTTCCAATTTGGAAGTTGGAGATAAGCCTGGTATCAACCAAATGAGGGTGTTGTAAAGCATTTAACGCAATACCTGAAACATTGTTTAAATTAAGTTCTTATTTTTATTTATTATAACGAGATTCTTTTTCTATAGCATACAGAATATTGCCTCTTAAGATACAATTTGTAAATATACTGTTTGTATATTTACAAAACTGTTTGTAATGGAGATATTTGAAGTCAGAAAACATGGATAGAAGTTACAACTCTCCAAGAAGTCAATGACGATAGACAAGGCATTAACTTTTGACTTTGTTTTCTCCTGTGTCCAGCAGAAAAAAATAATACTATGTGTTTTATACCACACGGGGTACTCTAGTAAGTAAATGAGGTGATAACAAAACCGACTAGCATGTATGTAACAATTGTAGATTATAAAGTACTTACATATACATTGTGACATTTAATCCTTAGTTCTATAAAAAGAGGAAACCAAGGTTAAATTGATTCATATACTTATTAGTGGTAGAGATAGAAATCAAGGACAAGTGCTTCTGGTTCAAAAATCATGTTCTTTCTAATATGCTTCTTAATAAGCAGTCTAATAAATATAAGCAGTCTACTCATTATTATTTGGTCAACTAATGGGATGATTACTCATAAGTATTATTTGTAAATTTAGGCTTTAAGCATAAGAAAAGTCAATTTTTAATTCGCATTAAGTTAGACTTTTAAAAAGTTCCAGTTATAATAAGTTAGATTGAACCACATGAAGTTACTAGTATTTAACTTTTAAAATCTCCAAAACAGCAATTTTATATGGTTCCACCTAATGAATTCTCCAGAAAGAGTACTTTGCATTTAGTTTCTTTACTTAGAGTGTAAGTTAGCAGAAACTTAGAGTTTCTTTACTCGGAGGGATGTTAGCTAGGTTTAACAAAAAACAGGAAAAGTCATCTCAACAAAGATTTACCACATCTCACATCCAGAGGGTGTCTTGGTAAAGTCTGTAGCTCTAGAAGGGATTAAATGGGTTATTTGTTTTTAAATAAAGGATCAGTTATCAATTGTCATGGATGAACATAAGTATTTGTTGTACTTAATGAGACAACTGTTGGCAACAGGAAAAAAAGTTACAATATTAATAAGATTTCTTACATAAATTGCATATTCCTGAGCTGTCCTAAGACAGGTAACCATTACCATCTACTCAAAATAAACTGCAAATTAGTGAGTCAGTGTTTAAATCATTTTAACAACAATACTATCAGGCATCATATAACCCTACACATGTTTCTAATGTATAGAAGTTAGAACACTTAAGTTCAAATACTGGCTCCTTCAGTTACTCACGAGGTGATCTTATGCAATTTATTTCACTTATCTGAGCTGTGTTTCTTCATATATAAAATAGGGATAACAATGCCATACTTGTTTCATAGGGTGGTTATGAGGTTTACATAAAATAAATACATGAGTGCCCGGCACTAGTAAGTGCTTAAAAATGTTCCTGTGAGGTTGCTATTGTTAGTTCCTTCACTTTTGTTGTTGTATTTGTGCTGCTGGATTCCTATTATCATATCCAGATACTGAGAACCTTTAGAGAAATTCCCAGGAACCCAACTTTGTGTGGAATAAACCTGGGAGACCTACTGTATACTACAATATCCCAAAGTGGGTTTGACTAGAGATTTACCAGCAGAAAGAGGGGCTGGGAATGGAATGAGCAGAAAGAGGGAAAAGAGGGCCTAGGAGTCAGGAAAGTCAAGTCCAGTTCTGCTACTAATTTAAGGTGTGAACCTGGGCACATAAATCATTTAGTTGCTATAAGCTTTGGTTCCTTCACCGGATTATTAAATTGAACTACTTAATAATTTGCTAATATCTTTTCCCAGAGCTAAAATTTTAAGACCCTTTAACTTTTAGCTGGAACCACATCTCAGCTGGACCTTAGAGAGGGCTGGTTGACCTCAGATTTCCCCCACAGGGTCTACGATAACACTGAGAGAAGGTCCCAGTTGTACCCCTGAGGACAGACTGGTACATGCTTCCTGATTGCTCTTATACACATCTGGGCTTTATAAAGTGTATACTGTATTTCTGCCCAAAACATTTAAAGGGATTTTTTAAAAACTGAGGGATTCTTTTGCTCATGAAATGGCATGCCAGTGCTTCATTAGCAATATTAAATTTTCTCCTCACTAATGCACACTTATTTTACTCAGTGACTATGTAATTATTCTGTCTTCAGGTCATTATTTGAATCCACAGGAACCAAAGGCAAGAGATGTATAAGCTTCTAAGATAAAAGAAGATAATAAACAAGAACTATAGATTAATTACTCTCTTTTCAATAGGACTATCTCAAGAGATTTTATCTCTATGACTCAGAAACAAAAAATGCCAACAGTTTAGAATCCAAACTCAAGGAGATGGAAAAATTCTTTGGCCTCCCTATAACTGGAATGTTAAACTCCCACATCATAGAAATAATGCAGAAGCCCAGATGTGGAGTGCCAGATGTTGCAGAATACTCACTATTTCCAAATAGCCCAAAATGGACTTCCAAAGTAGTCACCTACAGGTTAGTTCTGCTCTGGCTCATTTTGGCAAAAACAATAAAGCCTGTTTCCTAAGAGGTCAAACATTGTTTTCTTGTTTGCTACTAGGATCGTATCATATACTCGAGACTTACCGCATTTTACAGTGGATCGATTAGTGTCAAAGGCTTTAAACATGTGGGGCAAAGAGATCCCACTGCATTTCAGGAGAGTTGTATGGGGAACTGCTGACATCATGATTGGCTTTGCACGAGGAGGTAAGAAAGATTCCTATAGGCTAATCCTGTGTCCTGTTTTGTTTGTTCATGGTTTATATCAGTGCTCTTTTCTTATGAGGATGATTGGTAGATAGATAGATAGATAGATAGATAGATAGATAGATAGATAGATAGATTCAGCAATATTATTATAATGTTTATAATCTGGTAATATAGAGCCAGTCTTTATAGTAGCAGTTGGCAAACTAGGACCCACTGAGCCAAATCCAGCCTACCTTCTGTTTTTGTAAATAAAGTTTTACTGGAACACAGTCAGGATCCTTCATTTCCCTTTTATCTATGACTGTTTGGGGTCAGGCTGCAACTGTGACAGAGATGACAAAGCTTAAACACTTGTTATCTGATCCTTTACAGAAAAAGTTTGCCAATCCCTGTTTTGTAATGTGAATTATTATTTATATGTACAGTCAAGAACTGCTTAACAATAGGAATATATTCTGAGAAATGAGACCTTTGGCAATCTTGTCATTGTGCTAACATCATAGACTACACTTACACAAACCCAAGTGATACAGCCTACTATCCAACTAGGCTATATAGTATAGCCTATTGCTCCTTGGCTGTAAATCTATACAGCATGTTACTATACTGAATACGGTAGGCAACTATAACACAATGGCAAGTATTTGTGTGTCTAAACATATTCAAACATTGAAAAGGTAATGCACTGAGCTATGACATTATCACAGCTACTATATCACTAGGCTATAGGAATTTTTCAGCTCCATTATAGTCTTATAGGACCATTGTATATGTGGTCTGTTGACTGAAAGATCATTATGTAGAACATGACTATATGTTTACAATATATCGAGCTAACATCAATATTAAATCAACAGAGTTGTAGCTTCCAAAGTCCTCAAGAGGCCCCTGAGAAGTGGTATATAACCTGTTGCTAATGCCTTTCATGTGGCAAGGAAGTAGGAAATGGAAACTTTCATATTAAAGAACTTAAAAATATATAACCCAGCAGGGCGTGGTGGCTCATGCCTGTAATCCCAACACTTCGGGAGACCGAGGCAGGTGGATCATCTGTGGTCGGGAGTTCAAGACCAGCCTGGCCAATATGGTGAAACCTCGTCTCTACTAAAACAAAAATTAGCTGAGCATGGTGGCACATACCTGTAATTGCAGCTATTTGGGAGGCTGAAGCATGAGAATCGCTTGAACCCAGGAGACAGAGGTTGCAGTGAGCCAAGATCACACCACTGTATTCCAGCCTGGGCAACAGAGCAAGACTATGTCTCAAAAATATATACATATATATATAATACATATATATTGTATATATACAAACATATATGTGTGTATATATAAAATACATATATAGTATATATACAAATATATGTATATATAAAATATATACAAATATATGCAAATATGTATATATTTGTATATAAACCCTTTTTTAGTATATGGGTTATATATGTGTGTGTGTGTGTGTGTGTGTGTGTATAAAACACATATACATAAACTGTTCCTAATTGCTAGTGTTTCATGGTGCAACTTTAGAGAAAAATGTTGCCCATTTAGGTCTGTTCTATGTGGAACTGTCCAGCTACTGTAGCTGAAATTTGAACTTCAACCCACAATATTGAAAACGCTGAAGAAAATGCTATGGGAAAGCACTCATCATAGCACTACAAGTTTTTTAAGAGCTAAACTGGACTGGCCTCATACCACCTTGAAGATAACCAGCTCCGCATCACAAATTAAAGGACTATCAAAAGCCATTTTAAGAGATCTTGAGCATGGCTCTCTAAGAGACTATTTACTATGCCCACAAAGAATAAGCTAGGTTTTTAAGGAAAAAAACATATGAAATGGTGCACAAATTACCTGCCAAATGCAGTACTCATATTCATCCTCCCTCCCACCACCCTTTGGCAGAGCAAAGTGGTCAAATTTAACAAAAGCTTAAATGCAACCCTAAGTTAGATATAACTGCATTTTAAGTCCTATATCCAGTAGGCTTTCAATATATGGTGATAATCAGTGATGAGCAATGGTTCTGTGAAAGGAAAAAGTATTTGGGCCAAGAAAGCACCCCAACTACCCTGTGAATGCAACCGACAGCGTATAAAAATGCCAGCTACTTGGACTGGGCTGCTTTTTTTTTTTTTTTTTTTTTTTTTTTAATTTATTTTTTGAGATAGAGTTTCACTCTTGTCACCCAGGCTGGAGTGCAGTGGCATGATCTCGGCTCACTGCAACTTCCACCTCCCGAGTTCAAGCGATTCTCCAGCCTCAGCCTTCCAAGTAGCTGGGATTACAGGCATGTGCCACCATGCCCAGTTAATTTTTGCATCTTTAGTAGAGACAGGGTTTCAGCATGTTGGCCAGACTGGTCTCAAACTCCTGACCTCAGGTGATCTGCCCACCTCAGCCTCCCAAAGTGCTGGGATTACAGGCATGGGCCACCGTGCCTGGCCTGCACTGGGCTGCTTCTTCTAGCCTCAATAATCATATAAACTGAAAAATAAAATGACTGGAGAAAAAAAATCAGTCACTAAGAACAATCACTCCATTTTCTTTCAGCTCATGGGGACCCATACCCGTTTGATGGGCCAGGAAACACGCTGGCTCATGCCTTTGCACCTGGACCAGGTCTTGGAGGAGATGCTCACTTCGATGAGGATGAACGCTGGACGGATGGTAGCAGTCTAGGTATAGCATCTCATGTCTCTTCTACTCCACATCCTTTTTAAAATCCTGGACTTACACTAAGTTAAATAATTATTTTAATTTATAATAAGTATTGAGCCCTTGCTAAGTGCCAAACACTGTACTATATGCCTGAAATGCATTATTTCATGTAATATACTCATAATGCTACACATACAGAAGACGGACACTCAGGAGTCAAGCAGCACTGGTGCAATTTGCTGTACATCTACCAATTACTCTGTGTCATTGGGCAAGTTATTGAATCTCTCTGAGCCTCAGTTTCCTCCTCTGTGGAATGGGAATATAAATAGTTCCCACATCAAGGATTCTTTAAATTAAATGGGATAATGCCTATATAGTGCCTGGAATATATTAATAATTCAATAAATTATAGCTCTTCCTTCATATTTCCAAAAAATACATGCCCCAAATGGAAAAGAAAGAGAGGTAGAAACTATGATATTTAAGAAGCATATGTAATTCTGGAATTATTCACTATTTTCCAAAAAGAACCAGCTCCATGACTTAGTCTATCATATTTATCATTTTACATAGTAGGATATTATAGGCACATCAGAGAAGTCATGCAGAAGACTCTGGCAGAAAAATCCCAATTAGAGACAATTTAAAAAAAAAAAAAAAAAAGGCTACCAACTGGCCCTAAAAGGGAAATGTGTCCTTGTGTTTGGCAAAGGGAATCACCATAGCTTGCTGCCTTGCTTTGAAAATCTATGTAAAACTGTGATGCTGCCTCCCATTCACATCTGGCATATTCTTTTCATTCTTCTTTGTTCCCACTTAAGGTAGGTTAAAGGCAGCTTCCTTCAATTCAATGCTACATCACCAGAGCTCTGGCCACTCCTCCAACTCACAGGCTCACACCTTCCGCATACTTGGAAAGCCTTTCAATGAGTTTGCAGGAGAGCAAAGGATATATGTGATATAAGTTAGTGAATCAAAATGAAAGACAAAACCCAGCATTGCCTGGAGATCCTGCCTTTCAATCTTCGCTTTCTCAAAGTGAACTTTCTCTCTTCTGATATCCAAAGTCACTAACATTTATTGAATGGCTGTGACTTCCCAAATATGGAGAAACTCTAGTTATCATGACAAATCTATAGGGCAGGATTTACTGTCTCTGTTTAACAGGTAAGAAACTGACACTCAGCAACATCAATTAATCTGTCCAGAGTTGTCCAGCTAGTAAGCAGTAGAGCTCCATTTCAAACCTAGGTCTTAGTGCTTTTAAAGCCTTTGCTTTCCACTGCAGAGTATTGCTGCCTGAATGAAAGAAGCAAATAAAAAACATTACACATTTTTAAGAAGCAGAAGTAGTGATGATATTAAAGTACTCCTTTTCTGATTATCCTTCTAACCGCTCTCCACTTTTGAAAGCCTAGAAACAAATAAGTAAGCTACCGAGGGCTAAAAATTGGGTATTTTTCTTTAGTTATTTAAATGATGATATCATATATTATATGTAATATTACAATAATATATGCAGCTATTTTTATCATTAGTTTCTCACTTCTTCGGTTGTAGGAATTAACTTCCTGTATGCTGCAACGCATGAACTTGGCCATTCTTTGGGTATGGGACATTCTTCTGATCCCAATGCAGTGATGTATCCGACCTATGGAAATGGAGATCCCGAAAATTTTAAACTTTCCCAGGATGATATTAAAGGCATTCAGAAACTATATGGTAATATTTATTATTTCAAATAAGAGGATTTCACATTTTCCTTTTAGAGTGGGGTAGGAAAAGAAAGGCTAGGAAGTGGGTATTTACCTGGAAAACCACACTGGAACTTATATCAAAAAGCCTATTAAGGGGAGGAACTGGGGACCTTAGATACTTAAAATATAACTAGGCTGTGTTATACCATGAAGATGTTGATTGTGAGTTTCAGTAACATAGTATAATGTGGTAAAATTACGCAAATGATATTGTCAAGATTTTCTTCAAGCTGCCACCCACTGCTCTTCCTCTCTCAGTTTAAATAGTTTATTTAGGAGAGTGTCCCCTGTAGGGGTGGATTGAAGGGACAAAACACCTTTCTTCATAGCTGCCCACTCCTCAAGATTCAACCCTAAATAATTAAAAGTGACCCTACTATTCCTGTTTGCATACACATGCAGAGAAAGTGGTTAACCACGGACAGAAACTGCTTATCATTCCTGGTCTTGATACTTATATATATCCCATGTCCCAATCTATGCTTTTTTGGTTTAATCAAGTTCCAAATTCAGTTTTTTTAAGAAAACTGGTTTGGATTTACTGAATTGAGTCAGCCAAAAGTAGAATTTGAGAAAGAAATCAAAGGACAAGAATAAAAAGCTCTGTCTCTGGATAAAAGTAAGGAAAGTAAGGTTCACAGAGGCTAAGTGGACTGTCCAAGGTCATGTGACTGCCAAGTGCATGAGCCTTGATTCCAAGAGAGGGCTAAGTGACTTCATACTCTTTCTACTACATATCCCTGCCTATCACTGCCCAGTAAGCTTTTTATCCTAGTAAGGATAAAAGAACACAGAATGGGCCGGGCGCGGTGGCTCAAGCCTGTAATAGCAGCACTTTGGGAGACCGAGACGGGCAGATCACAAGGTCAGGAAATCGAGACCATCCTGGCAAACACAGTGAAACCCCGTCTCTACTAAAAAAAATACAAAAAACCAGCCGGGCGAGGTGGCGGGCGCCTGTAGTCCCATCTACTTGGGAGGCTGAGGCAGGAGAATGGTGTGAACCCGGGAGGCGGACCTTGCAGTGAGCCGAGATCGCGCCACTGCACTCCAGCCTGGGCGACAGAGTGAGACTCCGTCTCAAAAAAAAAGAATACAGAATGACATCTTTAAATCAGCAGATATAACTAAACCTAGCCAGTAAAAAAGATCAGGATGAAGAGAATACACTGCAAAAAGATTATATAAGACTCTTCGAATGATCACATGAGCAACGAAAGTGCTTCCACATAATAGAGGACTGTCCTCAAGGAAGAAATATTTCAGTAAGACACTGGATTTAAGATATCAGTTCAACCTAGCATTTACTATAAATTAGCATGTCCCAAAATGTATTCTCAGAACACTAGTCCTACAGGGTGATTCACAAATAAGGCGACTATGGAGAAATAAGTTCAAGAAACTCTACTATATTTCAGGTACATAGAATATTGGAGAGTATAGACTATTGAACAAACGTTTAACCCAGTGTTTCCTAAATTATAATCCTTTTTATGGGTCTTAATGAGTCCCATAAAATAGTACTTCAGAGAACGCACTTTGGAAAATGCTATATAACTATTCCCAAAGGATCTGACTTAACGAACCACTGCTGTCCAAACGATTCACAAAATGCTGACTATTGTTGGTAACGCTATCACCAAGAAAACTGAAAATACTACCCTCCCCTCACAGAAAACTGTGAAACTCATGGAATATTCTACAGCAGTCTGTAAATATTTTAGAACCCTAAGAAAAATACAAAGAGACTAAAGAAGATCCGAGGCATACTGATTAAATTTAATAGGAAGAAAAGAGACTAGTGCATTAAAACCCTAAGTATTAGACAAAAGGGCACCCCTGGTCAGAGGTGGAAAGAAGTAACTTCTGGACAAATGGAAACAGAATTTAATTATGTAGGCTGTAAATGTAGAGAGTTAATCTAAAACATAACATGAGCAGAAAACATAGATTCCAAAGAAAGTGATTAAGATACAAGATTCCTAATGCTATACTCAGAATGATAAAAATAATAGCTGACTGGGCACGGTGGCTCACGCCTTTACCCAGCAATTTGGGGGGCTGACGCAGGTGGGGATCGCTTGAGGCCAGGAGTTTGAGACCTGGGCAACATGGCAAAACCCCATCTCTACTAAAAATACAAAAATTAGCCAGGCATGAAGGTGTGTTTCTGTAATCCCAGCAACTCGGAAGGCTGAGACATGAGAATTGCTGGAACCCAGGAGGCAGAGGTTGCAGTGAGTCAAGATCACACCACTGCACTCCAGCCTGGGCAACAGAGTGAGACTCCATCTCAAAAAATAAATAAATAATAGCTAACATGCATTGAGTACTTGCAATATTTCAAGACTTCACATGGATTGACTCATTTAATTCAAGAATTCAATGAGACATTATTATCCACATTTTACAGATTTGTAATCAGATGCTAACAGAGGTTAAGTAGTAAACTACCTAAGGTCACTCAGCTAATAAACTGGTAGAGACAAGATACAAAGGTACCTGAGCCCTGGGCCCACACTCCAGTCAATCCTGCCTTCTTAGCCTCTGGAGGTTGTTCTTCAGAATCTTTGTCCCAGGCACACAGAACTGGGCTGAGTGAATAATAGATTATACTTTCTGTGATATTTCCTTTGTCTGTATAATCTTAGGATGGTTTTTATGCATTTTCTACATATCAGAATGTTCTTTTTTTTTCTCTCAATAGGAAAGAGAAGTAATTCAAGAAAGAAATAGAAACTTCAAGGAGAACATCCATTCATTCATTGGATTTTATATCATTGTTGCACAATCAGAATTGATAAGCACTGTTCTTCCACTCTGTTTAGCAATTATGTCACCCTTTTTATTGCAGTTGGTTTTTGAATGTCTTTCACTCCTTTTAAGGATAAACTCATTTATGGCATGACTGTGTCTTACTCATCTATACTAGCAGTGGGTAGATGTCAATAAATGTTATGTACACAAATAAATAAAATGTTTATTCCGTGGTAAATTTATTTATATTTTGGAGCACTCTTTCTATGGCAAGTGAAGACATACTATACAATGAGAAGAAAGACTAGGACAAAGAAAGAATCCCACCACACTATTTTGGGGTCTTCTGCTGCACCTCACCCTTCCACCCAAGAGGGAAAGTGGGAGCTCCACCTCTTTATTGTTCACTAGTGTGACCCAAAGTTACACTAATTTCCCCTTACCTTTGTGGCCCGTGCTCTCACTCTGAGTCCCCTGGAAAGTCCAATTCTTCCCACAAATGTCTGAGAATTTCCAACAACTTAAGACTTACCACCTCACCATCACTTCCAGCTCCAAGTTCCTACCTTCCCCTCACCTCCTGATTTTCGTGCAATCTCTCCTACTGCAGCCACTCTCCAGGTTCCCTTCCCTTTTCCCCATGCCAACCCAGATATTGGTCTCACCCTGTTCTCTTTGCTTTCTACAAACCAGTGCTACAAGGCTTTAATGAAAAGGTAGGTGTTGCTGGAGATTTGCATAAATAGTGGAATTTTCATAAAATTGAACAAAACTAAAATTGGATGTTTTCCCCATCCTTCAAATCTTTTTTTTTTGGGGGGGTGGGGGGGAGACAGAGTCTCATTCTGTTGCCCAGGCTGGCTTGCAGTGACATGCGATCTCGGCTCACTGCAACCTCCGCCTTCTGGGTTCAAGCAATTCTCCTGCTTCAGCCTCCCAAGTAGCTGGGATTATAGGCACGTGCCACCATCCCTGGCTAATTTTTGTATTTTTAGTAGAGATGGGGTTTCACCATATTGGCCAGGCTGGTCTTGAACTCCTGACCTCAAGTGATCCACTGGCCTGAGTCTCCCAGTGCTAGGATTGCAGGCATGAGCCACCGCACCCAGCCCAAATCCTTTACTTATCCCAGATCAGGAATTTCTCACGGGCCACCTGCTTCTGCAAGCTACAGTCTCCTACCACCTGTCTCCCAACTCCTCTTGTCTCTAAACCCCACTCCTTCTCACTTCCCCAGGAACTCATTTTCCTGATGTCCTTCAGCTCAGGTCCTCCCTTTCCACACACAGAAACCCACAGTGCTTCTCTGGGTGAAGCACTCTCTGTGCAGGGTTTAACCTTAATTAGCAGAAAATGGAGCTGGCAAGGGCTTTGCCGTTTCAGCCTTCTCTTTCTTCCTCCTCCTCCACACTCCCAATACCCATGCATGTCTTTCTCTATAGGGAGATGAACAATTGAAATTTACTTTCTTACCAATAAAAATTATCTCTCCCACACATACCCTAAAAGCAGATCAATACCCCAAAATTCAGAACTATCCTGCAGGCTTAGGAAGCCATTCCTAGAATAGATCAAATGAGAGGAGAATCCACAATCCAGGCAAAATATAAAGTGTATGTGAACAAGAGTTCAAAGACCCTTTTAAAACATAAGGAAATATACATATATATGATGCTGGAATGAAAAGGAAGTTATGTCATTAAATTCAAGTTCTTCCTTTTGTAGAAGACAAAACAGAGATTAAATGATTTCCCTAAGGTTCACAGTAAGCAAAAGTGGTGATTTAAGCATTTTGTTGTTTGTTTAACTCTTTGTATTTTGATTTTGGACAGCAGGAGGCAGTATCTATCTTGCAGCTAAAGTGGATATCTATTGTTTTAACCTGCCCATTACCCTACTTTTGGAGACAAGAAACTGCCTTTTCCCTTTGTGTACAATCTTCATGAGATGTCACATAGGTTGCCACAAGCTGCCTGGGCTGAGAGAAGAGTACAGGACCCAAGCTTGGCCTATCAGACATTGTCTCCCAAAAACACTGGAGGGATTATAGGTGGATTCAAACTGGCCATGGGGCTCTGGAGACACTGCCTATTGAATCCTGCACCCAGACAGATTCCCCGAAGTTGCCCTGGGCCCTGTCCTTCTCATAGTTTAGGTGTAGGGCTTCTCTTCCAGATTTACAACTGACTGCACTGCCTTCCAATACATTTTGTCTATTGCTTAAGTTATCCATAGTTAATTCATGTCTGTGGTTTGCAATCCCTGGCACAGTAGCTTAGTTGTCTTTCCTAGGGTATCTGCACATACGGGCTCCGTTCTGTATTTCACCACATACTTCAATCTTCACAATGAAGTAAGCTCTAACAAAGCATAGAAGTAAATAAAACGTTTTTTTCTGATCAAATAGCATAAAACTAACTGGTAAACAGAAATTTTTCCTAGTAAATAAGGACCCATTTTTTTTAATTGTGGTAAAATACATTTAACACAAAATTTGCCATCTCAACCATTAAATGTACAGTTCAGTAATGTTAAGTATATTCACATTGTTGCACAAGAGAAAAAGTCCTTAACCTCAGTACTATTCACATTTTTGACTATATAATTCTTTGTTGTGTCCTATGTATTAAGAATATTAGGCCAGGCACAGTGGCTCATGCCTATAATCCCAGCATTGTGGGAGGCTAAGGCGAGCAGATTGTGTGAGCCCACATATTAAAGACCAGCCTGGGCAACATAGCAAAACCTTATCTCTACAAAAAATTTGACAATCAGCCAGGCATGGTTGTATGTACCTGTGCTCCCAGCTACTTGGAAGGCTGAGGTGGCAGAATTGCTTGAGTCCAGGAGGTCAAGGCTGCAGTGTGGTATGACTGTACCACTGCACTCCAGGCTGGGCAACAGAGCAAGACCCTGTCTCAAAAGAGAAAAAAAAAAAAAGAATGCTTGCAGTTACCCCTGGCCTCTATGCACTGATGCCAGTAGAATATCCTCAGTTCTCTCAACCAAAAAAGTCTTCAGACTGTACCAAATATCCTCCAAGAGGAAAAATAGTCCCCAGTTGAGAACCACTGAGCTAAAGAGAATAAACTATTTCATTGTATTATACTTAGCATCCCTTCTACCATTTTCACCCAGGACACTATCATACTCTAATTCTGTACCATCCCATGAGAAAGAAAAACCAGTAAGAGATTAAGGTGACATTGCCTGTTTTTAACACTTATTTGAGGAAAAGATTGCCATATTTTAAGAAATAAATTACCTGAATTCTGGTTGGGCACGTGGCTCATGCCTGTAATCACAACACTTTGGGAGGCCGAGGCAGGCAGATCATTTGAGGTCAGGAGTTCAAGACCAGCCTGGCCAACATAGCAAAACCTCTCTCTACTAAAAATACAAAAATTAGCCAGGTGTGATGGCAGGCACCTGTAATCTCAGCTACTTGGGAGACTAAGGCATGAGGATCACTTGAGCCCAGGAGGCAGAGGTTGCAGTGAGCTGAGATCACGCCACTGCACTCCAGCCTAGGTGATAGAGTGATACCCTGTCTCAAAAAAAAAAAAATCTGTATTCTAAAGCCAGGGTACTATGTATTTATAGAAGTCCATAAGACTTGGGTGCATTTTATAAATTGCTTGTTATTTTTCTAGTTTTAAAGTCAATAAACTCTAGTTTAAGAAAAAGGTCTTAGATGAATTTGTCTTCCCTCCCTTCAAAGATTCCATTAAGCAGTAGTGAAGGAATAAAACAGAACAGGAGGAGATCTGCAATGGACAAGGGATTTCAATCAATTTCTGTAAGATCTAATACAGCTGATACACAAAACATATCAGCCTCAGCCTAGGATGTACAAAGAGGCCTACAGTGAAAATGGGAGTTAAATTGTCCAACTCCTGAGAGGCTTTGAAATCTCAGTTAGAAGGTTTAATGAAGGCAGGGTGAAAAATGATATCAGGGAATTAACTGTGTATGTGTACATGCCTATAAGACAATTAACTTCATTTCATCCCTTTAACAAAAATGGCAGAGGGCCAGATGTTCACTTCCAGGCAAAATAGCAAAGGGTTCTTTGCTAAATAAGATTTTTAAAAAATTTGAGAGAGAACAGGACATTTAAATTGGGTTCTGTGCCTGTGAACAAAATATCCATATTTTGGCTTTGAGGTTGGGAATAGGGAAATCTCCATCCATCTGCTTATCCTAACTTAAATGTACCAGTGAACAAGAACATCCACGGACACCAAGCCCCTAGTCAGCTTTCTTATTGCATTGTTCTGTGGTGGACAGGTGTAGGCAAATCTACCCACAAAGGCTGAGGAACCTGTGGGACTGAAGAAAGAGACTGACAAATCCAGTTTCTCAGAAAGAAACATTCAACAGTGACTTACAAACAGAAGCCTTATCTTGGGCAGCCATAAGATGAGAGGGTAGCTTCCTGCACCATTACCCGCAGAACCAGTAGTCACGTGCCATAGGGAAAGGGTATACATACTTCAGAAGGGACAGGTAGGACAACTGTAGCACAGTAACATTAAGGTTGTTTTGACCAGAAATTTATGGTTAAGTACCTACTCTTACACAAGGAATAATAAATAAGCTGGAAATCTTGGAGGCCTTCCCAGAAGCCCAGTTAATGAGAAATTAATATGGTGGATTAACATCCAAGATGGAATTGCTTTAGTCTCCACGCCTCTTATTAAAATGAAATGGGGAACAAAATAATAGCTTGTAAAAAGAAAAGGTGATACCAAAAAAATTCATCCCAGAAAAAACAGAAATAATTTACAGAATAGAAGAGGTATGAGAAAAAAAAAAAAATAGGACATTCTCACAGAAATTTGGGACATTACATACGTGAAAAACAGTAACTAGCCAGGTGCGGTGGCTCATGCCTACAATCTCAGCACTTTGGGAGGCCAAGGTGGGCGGATTGCTTGAGGTCAGGAGTTCAAGACCAGCCTGGCCAACATGGTGAAACCCCATCTCTACTAAAAATACAAAAATTAGCCAGGCGTGGTGGCAGACGCCTATAGTCCCAGCTACTCAGGAGGCTAAGGCAGGAGAATCGTTTGGACTCAGGAGGCAGAGGTTGCAGTGAGCTGAGATCGTGTCACTGCACTCCAGCCTGGGAGACAGAGTGAGACTCCATCTCAAAAACAAAACAAACAACAACAACAAAAAAAAAAACAGTAATACCAAGATTGCATTAAAAAGTATCAGAGAATAAGCTGAAACTCTTCAAAATTGAATTTATGATTGTCGAGAAAGAAGTATAATATTAAAAAGTTGGAAGATAAGGAAAGCCACTCAGAATGAAGAGCTGACAGACAAAAAAATAGAAAATAGCACAGAAAAAAGAAGAAGAAAAGATCAATTCAGGAGGTCCAACACCCAACTCTGTTGGCTCTGAAATACTTGACTAAGCTAAATTTTATTTCCCAGAATTTCTAACTCTCTGTTTCTTGTTAGGGCTGGCCAAAAGAAAAATCTACATGGAATTTGGACCATGGAAGTAAAGCAATACTTGCTCTACCAAGGTTGATACGAGTCTGGTGCTGTGCAGCTCATGCACACTTTCTTGGTTCTGCCCGTTCACATTGTGAGCACAAAACACTGCAGGCCCAGGGCTCCAGCTCCCACATTATCTCTTCCTTCAACTTCTCCAACTCCTGAGCTAGGTCTGAGTGTTATTCCACACAATAATACTAGTATCTACCACGGGGCACCCACGGAAGCAAGGTTGGAGACTTAGCAACAGGGAGAAGCCATCACAAGTACCTGTGATAGAAGGAGAGAGGTTCCAGCTTGTTACTCACTTCACAAGTCCCAGGTGTCCTGCTCTCCCCACTTTACTTCTATCTTTTAACCCCTAACACCTGTCCTGTAACTTCAAGCTCAGCACCAGATGCAGAAGAAACAGCCAAATCAAGATCATTTTACCAGCTCCCACAACGGTATGAGGATAAATCCCTATAATAAGTCCCTTATTTTACATCATTCTTAGTGATTCTGCTCCTCTCATTGAACCTTGTCTGCTACAACAGCCAGTAAGAATAGACAAAATAAAGAAAAGAAAATTATCAAAGAAATAATTAGACATTTTCCAGTCTTGAGAAGGGGGAATGGTTTGGAGAAAAACAAATCTTCAAATGAAAGAGCCAACATCATGTTAAAATTTTAGAACATTAAAAATAAAGAGATTTAACCATGCCCCAAGATTTTTTTTTTTTAAAGGACTCCAATAAAATAAACTTAAACTGACATCAGACTTCTCATCAACAAAAATGATTCTAATCTAGAGAGAAGTAAGGTCTTCAAAACCCTGAGAATGAGTTATTTCTATCCTAGAATTCTATACTCAGGCAAACTATCTCTCCAGTGTGGTTGTGGGTGGAATTGTGTCCCCCAAAAAGACAAGTTGAAGTCCTTATCTCTTGTACCTATGAAAATGGGACCTTATTTAGAAATGGGGTGTTTGCAGAGGTAATCAAGTTAAAATGAGGCCATACTGAAGTGGAATGGGCCCTAAATCCAATGACCCTTGCCCTAAGAAAGCCATGTAAAGACAGAAGAACACAGATACACACAAGGAAAACACTAGGCAGTAACAGAGGCAGAAGCTAGAGCAATGCAACTACAAGCCAAAGAATGCCAAGGACTGCTGGCAACCACCCAAAGCTAGGAGACGGACTTGGAACAGATTCTCCCTCTGATACCAACTTGGCTGACACCTTACTTTTGACCTCCTCGCCTTCAGAACTGTGAGACATATTTTAAGCCATACAATTTATGGTACTTTTTTATGTCAGCCCTAGAAAACTGATCAAGGTGTGAAGCCAACATAAACTCAATCTTGTACGACAGGAGTTCAGAAAGTCCATCTCTTGTGTCCATTTTCTGAGATAGCTAATTTAAAATATATTGCAAACACAAAGGATGAAATCCAAGAAAGAAGATGTGGATATGGAAATGATGGAAAAGGAATCTCTGAATGATAGCTGTGCTCCAGGGCTAGAAAGTAACCAGTCCAAATTACGACAGTAAGTCAATGAGACCTAAAAAAAAAAAAAAGAAAAGATGGTTTTTAAGAAAAGATGAAATAGCTACTAAACAACATATGAAATGAGGATTAAAAATCTGTAAAATATATAGGATGTGGTGAAGGGACATAAACTTCATCTCCCAGTGGAGAAAAATGAGATATTCAAGGGAAAATGGGGAATTATAATAAAAATCATGATCCAAATATAAGGCAACAAACTCAAATGTGACAGGAGTAATTCTCAAAGAGTAATCAGAGTAATTACTCCAAGAGGAATCAGAGAAGTGGGAGAAAGGAGAGCGCATTTGAAATGAAGGGAAAATTCTTCTGTGAGAGTCAGGGGGTCATGTCGGAACCAGAGAGACGAAATGTGGTTGTAGCTCACCGCTTAGCTCTGAGCTGAATAATGTTGACATGGTGATTTATTTAAATGCTCTTAATTGGTTGTTCAATGTTCAAAATCAACACACGGATAAAGCTCAGGCAATTTAATGATGGATACAGAATGAAAAAGTCATATCAAGCATGACAATGTAACAATATGGGAAGTTGGGAGGTGAAAGGAAGGGAGAGATGTGGAGAATGCCAGAGGCTTGGAGAGCCTCCTATTACAGGATGGGGAACTGAGAGGTGCTCCTGAAACTAATGGAACAAGAAGCAAAGATTTACATCGATCATGTAAAGTTACAAGCGAAACCAACAATGATACAACTCTCAAAATTGGGAGAGAAAGGAAGGATAGCAGAGAGTAGTAC
Source organism: Rhinopithecus roxellana (assembly GCF_007565055.1). Taxonomy (NCBI): domain Eukaryota; kingdom Metazoa; phylum Chordata; class Mammalia; order Primates; family Cercopithecidae; genus Rhinopithecus; species Rhinopithecus roxellana. Next base: position 118,760,911 of record NC_044563.1, on the reverse strand, counting down.
AAGTGAGCAAATTCTCTGAATAGAGAACACCTAAAACTGATAAAGAAATAGTGACATAGGGCGGGTGTGGTGGCCGACGACTGCAATCCCAAAGCTTTGGGAGGCCAAAGTGGGAGAATCACTTGAGCTGGGGACTCACTTTCAAGTTGTCAGTCCCCTTCTCTGACAGTCTTCCTTCTCTAATAAGTACCCCTGACCTATAGCAGGCCTTCATGCCAACTGTGTACTATCCCAACTGCTGTCACAGCTGTCTGGAGCAGGGGCAGACACCTGACCCAAGCAGGACCAACATGGCAACCTGGTGAAATTGCATCTCTACATAAAATTTAAAAAATTACGGCCAGGCGTGGTGGCTCACACTTGTAATCCTAGCACTTCGGGAGACCAAGGCGGGCAGATCACTTGAGGTCAGGAGTTGAAGACCAGCCTGACCCACATGGCAAAACCCCTTCTCTACTAAAAATACAAAAATTGGGGCCGGGTGCTGTGGCTCACACCTGTAATCTCAGCACTTTGGGAAGCCAAGGCAGGCAGATCATGAGGTCAGGAGTTTGAGACCAGCCTGGCTAATATGATGAAACCCTGTCTCTACTAAAAATACAAAAAAAAATTGTCAGATGTGGTGGCAGGCATCTGTAATTCCAGCTACTCGGGAGGCTGAGGAAGGAGAATTGCTTGAATCCAGGAAACGGAGGTTGCAGTGAGTCAAGACTGTGCCACTACACTCTGGCCTAGGCAACAGAGCAAGACTCTGTCTCAAAAAAAAATACAAAAATTAGCTGGGCATGGTGGCAGGTGCCTGTAATCCCACCTACTCAGTAGGCAGAGGCAGGACAACCACTTGAACCTGGGAGATGGAGGTTGCAGTGAGCCAAGATTGCACCACTGCACTCTAGCCTGGGCTACAGAGCAAGAACCTGTCTTCAAAAACAAACTAGCTAGCTAACTAGATAGATAGACTATAGATCGATAGATAGATAGATAGATAGATAGATAGATAGATAGATAGATAGATAGATAGATAATAAGCCTGGCATGGTGGCATGCACTGTAGTCCCAGCTACTTGGGTGGCTGAGGTGGGAGGATCACCTGAGCCCAGGTCGTCAAGGAAGCCACAGTGAGCCGTCATCCCACCACAGCACTCTAGCCTGGGTGACAGGATGAGATCCTGTCTAATAAAAAAGAAAAAGAAAGAAAAGAAATAGTGATGTAAGCATATCATTCAATAATATGGAGCTAACTATTTTTAGGCAACTGAAAAAAAAAGAAAATGTATTACTTCTGGTCGGGGTAAGGAAAAAAGAGAAGTTGCTTTTCCTACTGGGAACACTTTTCCTCTGGGTTTTATTTTCTAATTTATGTAAAAGTATTGATTTTATTAAAAATTAAATAAATGCAATGTATGTCCATAGGGAAAATTTTTGAAAATAAAAATGCAAATAAAGAGGAAAAATAAAATAATTTAAAATCAAACAGAAATAATTACTGTTGACATTTTGAGATATTTTATTTTTAAAAAGTGTGAGGAAATAAGAAAGAGGAAGGCAAGAGTGTTGCTCATATGGTATAATTACAGGTGTGCTAAGGAGAGACTTTGATATCCAATGCTTCCTCCACTTCTAAGCAAATGCCTGAAAATTTCTTCCACAGTTGCAAACACATTTTTGAAAAAAATAAAAAGGAAAGAAGTAATGTATAAACACAAATTTATACCAAGAAGAAAATAACTGATACTGATCCTCTCCTGAGGCCACATGAATGAGATGAAATGATGATTCCCTGAATGAGGAAGAAAAGACAGAAAGATCTCACATGGAAAAGACCAAGACAAATATCTAATTTATGCATTTTCTCAAGGCTGAATTTAAAATGATACTTTGGGGATGCTAAAATTATAAACTAGTCTTTCTGGATTGCTGTTCCAGGAGACTAAATCAACTTTGATGTGCCAGGAGATTAAATCTTTTCTGATCTCCATATATTTCTCCTTTTATCATTGCCTAGCTAAACTGTCCTCACCCTCTCAAAACCCACTTTTATCCTGTGGTTAATCTGTGAATCTAGGATGCTGGAGAACCGGATGAATTTCCACAATTATTCAGCACATTGCCAATTTCACAGATTGTAAAACATACATTTGTACATGTTTACACTGCTAAAATAAGATGGCATCTTACAATAGCTGCTGGCAGTTCTCCTGAAGAGGATTTGGGTTTGTTTATGCCAAACATATGGGGCCCTATCAATGTGAGATCACTTGATATTAAATCATTTGCTTGAGATTGTTTAGGCCACACTGTTTGCATGAATTCAGTCAGCAAACCTGTAGGAGTGCCAGCTTAACATTCATACATTGAGGCAGTATGGTGTTTTTTCCTCCAGTACTACAATTGAAACAGTCATGTGTCCTTGCTGGGTTTATTTTTGTTGTTGTTGTCGTTGTTTTTAAACACAGTCTTGCTCTGTTGCCCAAACTGGAGTGCAGTGGCATGATCTCGACCCAGGGCAACCTCCGCCTCCCGGGCTCAAGCAATTCTCCTGCCTCAGCCTCCTGAGTAGCTAGGATTACAGGCGTGCACCACCACGCCCAGCTGATTTTGTATTTTTAGTAGAGATGGGGCTTTGCCATGTTGGCCAGGCTGGGCCTTGCTGTATTTAGTAGAGATGGGATTTTGCCATGTTGGCCAGGCTGGGCCTTGCTGTATTTAGTAGAGATGGGGTTTTGCCATGTTGGCCAGGCTGGGCCTTGCTGTATTTAGTAGAGATGGGGTTTTGCCATGTTGGCCAGGCTGGGCCTTGCTGTATTTAGTAGAGATGGGGCTTTGCCATGTTGGCCAGGCTGGGCCTTGCTGTATTTAGTAGAGATGGGGTTTTGCCATGTTGGCCAGGCTGGGCCTTGCTGTATTTTGGTGTGGCAGGTTTATTTCTCATTTATCTTTGTACCACAAGGTCAGTCATTGGTGCCTGAGCTTCAGCTCAGTGTTTCCTGTTAGACTCTACTTCTTTAACATCTCTTCTTTTTTAATGGTACGCAAAGAAATGGTTCATCCTACAGTAGATGACATTTTATTTCTCAGAAATGTGCTAAGTGGAATACCAAGTTTAGATGCAATACATGAAAAGACACCAAAGTTTATACAATAATCTTTTCTTATTTTAAATGCCAATTCTCCAGAACTGTTGGGTGCCTGTCAGTCTCTTAAGAACAAACATAAATAACTCACTTTCAAGTCATCAGCCCCCTTCTCTGACAGTCTTTCTTCTCTGATGAGTATCCTGACCTATAGCAGGCCTTCATGCCAACTGTATACTATCCCAACTCCTGCCACAGCTGTTGGGAGCAAGGGCAGACACCTGACCCAGGCAGGACCAACCAGGTACTTTCTCCATAGGGAACTGTGGAATTCCATTCACTTACTCATTCAATATGTACTGATGGTTTACCATTGTCTTAGTCTGTTTTGTGTTGCTACACAGAAATACCTGAGGTTGGTCAATTTATAAAGAAAAGAGGGTTTGGCCGAGCCAGGCATGGTGGCTCATGCTTGTAATCCCAGCACTTTGGAAGGCCGAGGTGGGCAAATCACTTAAGGTCTGGAGTTCAAGATCAGTCTGGCCAACATGGCAAAACCTTGTCTCTACTGAAAATATAAAAATTAGCCGGGTGTGGTGATGCACACCTGTAATCCCAGCTACTTGGGAGGCTGAAGTAGGAGAATCACTTGAACCTGGGAGGCAGGGGTTGCAGTGAGCCGAGATAGTGCCACTGCACTCCAGCCTGGGTGACAGAGTGATTCTCCCTCTCAAAAAAAAAAAAAGAGGTTTATTTACCCCACAGTTGTGCAGGCTGTACAAAAAACATGGCACCAGCATCTGGTAGGCTTCTGGTGAGGGTTTTTGTGCTAAGTCGTAACATGAGGGAGAAGGTCAAACAGGAAGCAGGCGTGTGTGAAGCAGGGCCCAAAACTGAGGGACATTGTGGCTTTATAACAACCTACTCTCAAGGGAACTAATCCATTCCCCTGTGAACCAATCCAGTCTCCCAAGAACACCAACTCACTCACTACTGCAAGAACAGCACCAAGCCATTCACAAGGGATCTGCCTCCATCACCCAAACATCTTCCACCAGGCCCCACCTCCTGACACCACCATGCTAGGGGTTAGATTTAGTGGGGACAAACAACCATATCCAAACCACAGCAACCATTTTCCAGGCCTTGTTATAACCTGAAAGACACCATCCTGAACAGAGCAAGCCCTTGTATGCACATAGACCCCACAACCTAACCACAGTGAATAGAGAGGCCTTGGGACTGGGAGCTCTGAGCTGAGTCTCGTTTGTGGTGAGATCCCACAGGAAAGATCCATATATTTCAAATAAGCTGCTGAAGATCCCAGAAATACTGTAAAACTTTTCTTTCCCACACCCTGGTTGTTCAATGGCTTCTTTAGGATTTCATAAAGCATTCTAATCTTCTTCCAATAAATTATTTTTTCGCCATGCTAGCACAAAAACAAATAAACCTAACTATAAAGGGAAAAAAGAGAATGTAGTAGTCTTCCTCTTCTTGTTGGTGTTATTCACCATTTTTGCCATGAAACTTTCCAGAAAAAACAGAGTCCAACAATGCAGAATGAAGACCAGAGCAAAGGTGACGAAGTGGTATAAACAAGTAAGTTAATGATTTTTTTCTCCCAGTGCCAACCTAGTGTGAAGCTAATCAGGGCTGTTCTCACGTTGTTGTTGTTGTTTGTTGTTGTTGTTGTTGTTGATGTAAAAATAATCATATGAAACAGAAAAAGTATTGAACTGTGTCTAAAGTTCTGTTTTGATCCTAATTATGCTCTAACCAGTAGGGAGGCCTTGGGCTCTCTTCTCTCAGCTACAGATCATCATTTATTTTAATTCCCTAACTTCATAAAGCAAGGCTTATGATCCTTCTAGTTCTAAAATTTAATGATCAACTGAGATAATATTTACTAATAATCTTTTATGATTTTAGAATCCTTTACATGTCAAAATATTTGGTTTCACTCTTGAGTAAATCTACGAATGCTGTCAATTTTATTATGAAAAACAAGGACGTGAAGGAAAATGTGTGTTATCAGAATCACTCATTGGGGCTCTACAAGGGAAACAACCTAGTTTACAGAGTTTAAAACTGATACAAAAAGAGCCGCTTCTCTTCACCTGGCTACTTCTGGAGTTCTTCACCTCTCAGTCTATATGTCTTGACGTCCAGAATACCTTCACTGATCTCACACTCACCTAAACCTGCTTAGAGGCTCCTCTTAAGAACTGCCTCGGTAACTAACACTTTACCCCTCACATTCATAACTTACCTCACCGAATTAACAATCTTCTGCTTAATTAAGGAGTCCACTCTAGATTGTCAGCTTCTTAATGAAATTGGACATATATGTGTAAAAACAATTATTTCAGAAAATAAATGAAAGCGGCCGGGCGCGGTGGCTCAAGCCTGTAATCCCAGCACTTTGGGAGGCCGAGACGGGCGGATCACGAGGTCAGGAGATTGAGACCATCCTGGCTAACACGGTGAAACCCCGTCTCTACTAAAAAAATACAAAAACTAGCCGGGCGAGGTGGTGGGTGCCTGTAGTCCCAGCTACTCGGGAGGCTGAGGCAGGAGAATGGCGTAAACCCGGGAGGCGGAGCTTGCAGTGAGCTGAGATCCAGCCACTGCACTCCAGCCTGGGCGACAGAGCGAGACTCCGCCTCAAAAAAAAAAAAAAAAAAGAAAAGAAAAGAAATGAAAGCTTCGCTAACAGAAACTTCCATTAAGGTTATATTCAAATTATTAAACCATTCAAGTCACTCCCAAAATACAGAAAGTTGAGTTATCCACAGTACATAATTAGATCAATGCCCAAGAAATTAAGAAAAAAGAGAACTTTAAAAAGAACCACAGGTGAGGGTTCTAGGAAGATGGCAGAGTTGGAACTACCAGAAATCTAGCTCCTCACCTAGATGACAATTGCACTGGAAGAATCTGTCTGATGTAACTATGTTAGAACTCTGGAGTCTATGGGAGGCTTCCATCTTCCAGGGGACAGCTTAGACGGTATGTGGTGAATTTTGGTGAATTTCAGCTCTTAATACAGTAGCGGCTACCCATCCCCCACTCTAAGCCCAGTGGCAGGCAATTGTGCACCTGTTCCTGGAGCAGCTTTATATAATACAACTTTCACACAATTTTGAGAGCCAGGATGGACGAACAGGACCCTGTCCTGCAATTATTAGGTATTTGTGCTCTGATCTCCAGATTGCTGCTTCTGATCACAGAAGTACACACAAAGAGGTTGTGGCCATTGTTTTTTCATCTCCCTCACTGTTACAAGCTCTCCCCGTCTGACTGAAATAACTTCTAGGGAATTTAAATGGCCAGCACCTTTTCCCCCTTCATTTTTCTCTTTTTCCCCTTTTGGGACCAGACATTGAAGACACAACCTTAAAAGGCAACTGTATATACAAGGGAAATTAGAAAGCCACCATGCATGCTCGAGGGTAGGCTCAGGCTCAGAAAAGACCTAAGAAGACCTTAAGTGTACACTTCAAGCTGATCCTTGGCACAGAGACCACCTATAAGAATACAAAAAAAAAAAAAAAGGCAAGGCAAAACCTAGGGATTGGAGAGAATCTGACTTCCAGAGTTACCATATTATTAGATTCAAATGTTCAGTGTTCAACAGCAATAAAAAAATCACAAGGCATATGAAGTATAGCCCACTTAAAGATAAATAAAAAGTAAAGTATTGCACATTTAAAGATAAATAAAATAAACGAACAGAAACTGTCCCTGAAAGTGATATGATAGTAGATCTATCAGACAAAATCTTGAAAGCAACTGTTTTAAAGATGCTCAAAGAACTAAAAGAAGACTTAGAAAAAGTCAGGAATAAAAAAAAAAAAGAAAAAGAAAAAGTCAGGAATATAACATATGAACAAAATTAAAATATTAATAAAGATTTAGAATACCTGAAAATAAACCAAAAAGAAATGCCGGAGCTAAAAAGTGCGATAACTAAAATAATTAAGTCACTAAAAGTATTCAAAGACAGATCTGAGTGGGAAGAAGAATCAGTGAACTTTGAGATAGAACAACCGAATTTATAAAAGTTGAAAAACAGAAAAAAAATTGAAGAAAAGTGAATGGAGTCTAAGAGACCTGTGAGATACCATCACACAAACCAACATGCATTGTGGGAATCCTAGAAGATAAAGAGAAGGAGGACAGAGAATATTTGAAGAATTAATAACTGAAGACTTGCTAAATTTGTTGAAAGACATGACTGTAAACATTCAAGAAGCTTAACGAACTCCAAATAAAATGAACCAAAAGAGACACACACCAAGACACATTATAATCAAACTGTTGAAAGGCAAAGACAAAGAGAGAATTTTAAAAACAGCAAGAGATAAATGATGTGTCACATATGAGATCCTCAGTAAGATCATCAGCAGATCTCTCATTGGAAACATTGGAGGCCAGAAGTAATGGCCTGATATATTCAAAGTGCTAAAGGAAAAAATAAGTCAGCCAAGAATTCTATATCTGGCAAAAATGTCCTTCAAAAGTGAGGGAGAAATTAAGATATTACCAGATAAACAAAAACAGTGGGAGTTTGTTACCACTAGACTGACCCTACAAGAAATGCTAAAGCGGGCCGGGCACGGTGGCTCAAGCCTGTAATCCCAGCACTTTGGGAGGCCGAGACGGGCAGATCACGAGGTCAGGAGATCAAGACCATCCTGGCTAACACGGTGAAACCCCATCTCTACTAAAAAATACAAAAAATTAGCTGGGCGTGGTGGCAGGCGCCTGTAGTCCCAGCTACTCGGGAGGCTGAGGCAGGAGAATGGCGTGAACCTGGGAGGCGGAGCTTGCAGTGAGCTGAGATCTGGCCACTGCACTCCAGCCTGGGCAACAGAGCAAGACTCCGTCTCAAAAAAAAAAAAAAAATGCTAAAGGGAATCCTGCAGGGTTGAAATGAAAGAACCACAGACAGTAACTTGAAGTTCTATGGTGAAATAAAGCTCTTAATAAACGTAAATAGAGGAGCAATTATAAAAGATAATATTATTGTAATGATGGTATGTAACTCTACTTTTGTTTCTACATGTTTTAAGAGACACACCTTTTTAAAAAAAATTTCCTAATCTAAAAGCTAGTATTATTTTAACTTTTGTTTGTAACTGCACATTTTGTTTTCTACGTGATTTAAGAAAGTAATGTATTAAAAATTATTTCTGTGTTTGGGCATACAATGTATAAAGATGTAATTTTGTGACATCAACAACTGAAAATGGTGGCGGTGTTAAAGGAGCAGAGGGTGTTAAAGGGGCAGAGTTTGTGTATGTTATTAAAAGTAAACTGGTATAAATTCAAATGAGAATGTTCTAACTTTATAATGTTAAATGTAATTCCAACAGTATTCAAAAAAAGATAAAATAATATACACAAAAGAAAATGAGAGAAGAATTGAAACATTTTATTACAACAAATCAATTAAACACAAAAGAAGAAAATAATGCAGGAAATCTAAACAAAAAAGCTATAAAACATATAGAAAACAAATTGTAAAATAACATTAGAGAGTCACTCCTTATCAGTAATTATGTTAAATGTAAATGGATTAAGTTATCCAATTGAAGACAAAGATTGGCAGAATAGATTTTAAAAACAGGATTCAACTATATGCTATTTACGAGAGACTCATGTTAGATCCAAAGACACAAATAGGTTAAAAGTGAAAGGATGGAAAAGAATATTCCATGGAAATAGTAACCAAAGAAAGCAGGGGTGGCTGTATTAATATCAGACAAAATAGACATTAAATTTAAAAACTTACAAGAGACAAATAAGGACATTATATAATAAAACATTAAACACTGAGAGAACATACAATAATTGCAAACATTTACACATCTAATAACAGACTATGAAAATATGTGAAGCAAACATGGACAGAATTCAGAAGAGAGATGGACAGTTCTATAATTGAAGACTTCAATACTCCACTGTCAATAATGGATGAACAATAAGGCAGAGGACAAGTAAGGAAACAGAAAATTTGAACAACACAATAAACCAACTAGATTTAACAGACATTTACAGAATACTTTGCCCAACAACAACAGAATACACATTATTCTCAAGTGCACATGGAACATTTTTCAGGATAGACCATACAGACATTATAAGCCTCATTACATTTGAAAAGACTGATATGACAAAAAGTATCTTCTCTGCGCACACTGGGATAAAGTTAGAAATCAAAAACAGAAGGAAAACTGGAAAATTCACAAATTTGTGGAGTGTAAACAACACAGTCTTAACCAACAGATCATAGAAGAAATAACAAGGAAAACTGGAGAATACTTAAAAATGAATGAAAATGAAATCACAATATACCAAAACTTATGGGACACAGGAAAAGCAGTGCTGAAGTAGAAATTCATAGCTATAAACATTTAAGTAAGAAAGATCGCAAATAGACAACCTAACTTTACATCTCAAGTAACTAGAAATTGAAAAACAAACTAAACCCAAAGCTAGCAGAATAAAGAAAATAATAAAAGTTAGAACAGAGATAAATGAAATAAAAAATAGAAAAATAACAGAGAAAGTCAATGAAGCCAAAAGTTGGTTCTTTGAAAAGATTAACAAAATTAACAAACCTTTATCTATACAGACTAAGAAAAAGGAAAAGGGTCTCAAATTTCTAAAATCAGAACTGAAATTGAAAACATTACCACCAATTTTACAAAAATAAAAAGTACTGAAAGAGGCCAGGCACAGTGCCTCATGTCTATAATCCCAGCACTTTGGGAGGCTGAGGCAGGCAGATGGCTTGAGGAAGCTTCCAGAGGAAGAAGCTCGCAGCAATCTTTGCTGTTCTGCAGCCTCTGCTGGTGATACCCAGGCAAACAGGGTCTGGAGTGGACCTCCAGAAAACTCCAGCAAACCTGCAGAAGAGGGGCCTGAATGTTAGAGGGAAAGTTAACAAACAGAAAGCAATAACATCAACATCGACATCAACAAAAAGGATGCCCATGCAAAAACTTCATCCAAAGGTCATCAGCATCATGATGAATCCACAAAGATGAAGAAAAACCAGCACAAAAATGCTAAAAATTCCAAAAACCAGAATGCCTCTTCTCCTCCAAAGGATCACAACTCCTTACCAGCAAGGGCAAAAAACTGGATGGAGACCGAGTTTGACAAATTGACATAAGTAGACTTCAGAAGGTGAATAATAACAAACTCTTCTAAGCTAAAGGAGAGTGTTCTAACCCAATGCAAGGAGGCTAAGAACTTTGACAAATGGTTATAGAAACTGCTAACTAGAATAACCAGTTTAGAGAAGAACATAAATGACCTGAAAAACACAGCACCAGAACTTCATGAAGCATACACAAGTATCAATAGCCGAATCAATCAAGTGGAAGAAAGGATATCAGAGATTGAAGATCAACTTAATGAAATAAAATGTGAAGACAAGATTAAAGTAAAAAGAATGAAAAGGAATGAACAAAGCCTCCAGGAAATATGGGACTATGTGAAAAAACCAAACCTATGATTGATTGGTGTACCTGAAAGTGACAGGGATCATGAAACCAAGTTGGAAAACACACTTCAGGATATTTTCCAGGAGAACTTCCCCAACCTAGCAAGACAGGCCAACACTCAAATTCAGGAAATACAGAGACCATCACTCAGATATTCCTTGAGAAGAGCAACCCCAAGACACATAATCGTCAGATTCACCAAGGTTGAAATGAAGGAAAAATGTTAAGGGCAGCCAGAGAGAAAGGTCGGGTTACCCACAAAGGGAAGTCCATCAGACTAACAGCAGATCTCTCAGCAGAAATCCTAAAGCCAGAAGAGAGTGGGACCCAATATTCAACATTCTTTAAGAAAGGAATTTTCAACCCAGAATTTCATATCCAGCCAAACAAAGCTTCATAAGCGAAGGAGAAATAAAATCCTTTACAGACAAGCAAATGCTGAGAGATTTTGTCACCACCAGGCCTGCCTTACAAGAGCTCCTGAAGGAAGCACTAAATATGAAAAGGAAAAACTGGTACCAGGCACTGCAAAAACATACCAAAATATAACGACTTTGAAGAAACTGCATCAACTAATGTGCAAAATAACTAGTTGGCATCATGATGACAAGATCAAATTCACACATAGCAATATTAACCTTAAATGTAAATGCGCTAAATGCCCCAATTAAAAGACACAGACTGGCGAATTGCATAAAGAGTCAAGACCCATCGGTGTGCTGTATTCAGGAGACACATCTCACGTGCAAAGACACACAAAGGCTCAAAATAAAGAGATGGAGGAAGATTTACCAAGCAAATGGAAAGCAAAAAAAAAAAAAAAAAAAGCAGGGGTTGCAATCCTAGTCTAGTCTCTGATAAAACAGACTTTAAACCAACAAATACCAAAAAAAACAAAGAAGGGCATTACATAATGGTAAAGGGATCGATGCAACAAGAAGAGCTAACTATTCTAAGTATATATGCATCCAATACAGGAGCACCCAGATTCATAAAGCAAGTTTTTAGAGACCTACAAAGAGACTAGGACTCCCACACAGTAATAGTGGGAGACTTTAACACCGCACTGTCAATGTTAGACAGATCAACGAGACAGAAGATTAACAAGATATGCAGGACTTGAACTCAGTGCTGGACCAAGTGGACCTAACAGACTTAATAGACATCTACAGGACTCTCCACCCCAAATCAACAGAATATACATTCTTCTCAGCACCACACAGCACTTATTCGAAAATGGACCACTTAATTGGAAGTAAAACAGTCCTTGGCAAATGCAAAAGAACACAAATCATTAACAGAAAGCTTCTCAGAACACAGTGCAATCAAATTAGAACTCAGGATTAAGAAACTCACTCAAAACAGCAAAGCTACATGAAAACTGAACAACCTGCTCCTGAATGACTACTGGGTAAATAAGGAAATTAAGGCAGAAATAAATAAGTTATTTGAAACCAATGAGAACAAAGACAAAATATACCAGAATCTCAGCGACACAGCTAAAGTAGTGTTTAGAGAGAAATTTATGGCACTAAATGCCCACATCAGAAAGCAGGAAAGATCTGAAATCAACACTCTTAACATCGCAATGAAAAGAACTAGAGAAGCAAGAGCAAACAAATTCAAAAGCTAACAGAAGGCAAGAAATAACTAAGATCAGAGAAGAACTAAAGGAGACAGAGACACAAGAAACCCTTCAAAAAATCAATGAATCCAGGAGCTGGTTTTTTGAAAAGATTAACAAAATAGACCACTAGTCAGACTAATAAAAAAGAAAAAGAGAAGAATCAAATAGACAAAAGAAAAAAATGATAAAGGGGATACCACCACCGACCCCACAGAAATACAAACTACCATCAGAGAATATAATAAACACCTCTATGCAAATAAACTAGAATATCTGGAAGAAATGGGTAAATCCTTGGACGCATACACCCTACCAAGACTAAACCAGGAAGAAGTTGAATCCCTGATAAACCAATAACAAATTCTGAAACTGAGGCAGTAATTAATTGCCTACCAACCAAAAAAAGTCCAGGACCAGACAGATTTACAGCCAAATTCTACCAGAGGTACAAAGAGGAGCTGGTACCATTCCTTCTGAAACTATCCAAACAATAGAAAAAGAGGAACTCTCCATAACTCATTTTATGAGGCTAGCATCATACTGATACCAAAACCTGGCAGAGACACAACAAAAAAGGGAAATTTCAGGCCAATATCTCTGATGAACATCAACATGAAAATCCTCAATAAAATACTGGCAAATTGAATTCAGCAGCACATCAAAAAGCTTATCCACCACAATCAAGTCAGCTTCACCCTGGGATGCAAGGCTGGTTCAACATATGCAAATCAATAAATGTAATCCATTACATAAACAGAACTAATGACAAAAACCACATGATTATCTCAATAGGTGCAGAAAAGGCCTCCAATTAAATTCAACAACTTTTCATGCTAAAAACACTCAATTAACTAGGTAACAATGGAACATATCTCAAAATAATAAGAGCTATTTATGACAAACTCATAGCCAATATCATACTGAATGGGCAAAAGCTGGAAGCATTCCCTTTAAAAACCAGCACAAGACAAAGATGCCCTCTCTCACCACTCCTATTCAATATAGTATTGGAAGTTCTGGTCAGGCCAATCAAGCAAGAGAAAGAAATAAAGGTATTCCAATAGGAAGGCAGAAAGTCAAATTGTCTTTGTTTGCAGATGACATGATTGTATATTTAGAAAACCCCATTGTCTAAGCCCCAGAACTCCTTAAGCTGATAAGCAAATTCAGCAGTGTCAGGATACAAAATCAATGTGCAAAAATCACAAGCATTCCTGGCCAGACGCGGTGGCTCACACCTGTAATCCCAGCACTCTGGGAGGCCGAGGTGGGTGGATCATGAGGTCAGGAGATCGAGAGCATCCTGGCTAACACAGTGAAACTCCATGTCTACTAAAAAAAAAAATAGCTGGGCATGGTGGCAGGTGCCTGTAGTCCCAGCCACTCTGGAGGCTGAGGCAGGAGAATGGCATGAACCTGGGAGGCAGAGTTCGCATTGAGTCGAGATCACGCCACGGCACTCCAGCCTGGGTGACAGAGCAAGACTCTGTCTCAAAAAAAAAAAAAAAAAAACAAGCATTCCCACACACCAATGCACCAATAACAGAAAAACAGAGAGCCAAATCATGAGTGAACTCCCATTCACAATTGCTACAAAGGGAATAAAATAACTAGGAATACAACTTACAAGGGATGTGAAGGTCTGCTTCAAGGAGAACTACAAACCACTGCTCAAGGAAATAAGAGAGGACACAAACAAATGGTAAAACATTCCATGCTCATGGGTAGGAAGAATAAATGTCATGAAAATGGCCATACTGCCCAAAGCAATTTATAGATTCAATGCTATTCCCATCAAGCTACCGTTGACTTTCTCCACAGAATTAGAAAAACAACTTTAAATTTCATATGGAACCAAAAAAAGTTCACATAGCCAAGACAATCCTAAGAAAAAGAACAAAGCTGGAGGCATCACACTACTTGACTTCAAACTATACTACAAGTCTATGGTAACCAAAACAGCATGGTAGTGGTACCAAAACAGAGATATAGACCAACAAAACAGAACAGAAGCCTCAGAAATAACACCACACATCTATAACCATCTGATCTTTGACAAACCTCACAAAAACAAGCAATGGGGAAAGGATTCCCTATTTAATAAACTGTTCAGAAAACTGGCTGACTATATGCAGAAAACTGAAACTGGACCCCTTCCTTACACCTTATACAAAAATTAACTCCAGATGGGTGAAAGTCTTAAATTTAAGATCTAAAACCATAAAAACCCTAGAAGAAAACCTAGGCAATACCATTCAGGACATAGGCATGGGCAAAGACTTCATGACTAAAACACCAAAAGCAATTGCATACAACAAAAGCCAAAACTGACAAATGGAATCTAATTACACTAAAGAGCTTCTGCACAGCAAAATAAACTATCATCAGAGTGAACAGGCAACCTACAGAATGGGAGAAAATTTTTGCAATCTATCCATCTGACAAAGGTCTAGTATCCAGAATCTATAAGGAACTTAAACAAATTTATAGGAAAAAAACAACCCCCTCAAAAAGTGGGCAAAGGATATGAACAGACACTACTCAAAAGAAGACATTTATGTGGCCAATAAACATATTAAAAAAAATCTCGTCATCACTGGTCATTAGAGAAATGCAGCTCAAAACCACAGTGAGATACTATCTCATGCCAGTTAGAATGGTGATCATTAAAATGTCAGGAAACAACAGATGCTGGAGAGCATGTGGAGAAATAGGAACGCTTTACACTGTTGGTGGAGTGTAAATTAGTTCAACCATTGTGGAAGACAGTGTGGTGATTCCTCAAGGATCCAGAACCAGAAACACCATTTGACCCAGCAATCCCATTACTGGTATATACCCAAAAGATTATAAATCATTCTACTGCCAGGTGTGGTGTTCACACCTGTAATCCCAGCACTTTGGGAGGCCAAGGCAGGTGGATCACCTCAGGTCAGCAGTTCAAAACCAGCCTGTCCAACATGGTGAAACCCCATCTCTACCAAAAATACAAAAATTAGCTGGGTGTGGTGGCAGGCACCTGTAATCCCAGCTACTTGGGAGGCTGAGGCAGGAGAATCACTTTAACCCAGGAGGTGGAAGCTGCAGTGAGCCAAGATCACACCACTGCACTCCAGCTTGGGCAACAGAGGAAGACTCCATCTCAAAACAGAAAAAACAAACAAAAAAATCACTCTAGTATAAAGACACATGCACACGTATGTTTATTGCAGCACTATTTACAACAGCAAAGACTTGGAGCCAACCCAAATGTCCATCAATGATAGACTGGATTAAGAAAATATGGCACATAAACACCATGGAATACTACACAGCCATAAAAAAGAATGAGTTCATGTCTTTGCAGGGACATGGATGAAGCTAGAAACTATCATTCTTAGCAAACTAACACAGGAGCAGAAAACCAAACACCACATGTTCTCACTCATAAGTGGGAGTTGAACAATGAGAACACATGGACACAGGGAGGGGAACATCACACACCAGGGCTTGTCAGGGGGTGAGGGACAAGGGGAGGGATTGAATTAGGAGAAATACCTAATACATGCAGGGCTTAAAACCTAGATGATGGGTTGATAGGTGCAGCAAACCACCACAGCACAAGTATACCTATGTAACAAATCTGCACGTTCTGCACATGTGTTCCAGAAAGCACAATAAAAAAGAAAATTAACTCAAAATGGGTCTATGGGGCCAGGCAGTGACTCAGGCCTGTAATCCCAGCACTTTGGGAGATCAAGGCAGGCAGATCACTTGAGGTCAGAAGTTCAAGACCAGCCTGGCCACCATTGTGAAACCTGTCTCCAGTAAAAATACAAAAATTACATGGGCACAGTGGCACATGCCTATAATCCCAGCTACTCGGGAGGCTGAGGCATGAGAATTGCTTGAACTCAGGAGGCAGAGGTTGCAGTGAGCCAAGATCAAGTCACTGCCTTTCAACCTAAGTGACAGAGTGAGACTTTGTCTCGGGGGGAAAAAAAAAAAGTGTCTACAACATAGATATAAAACCTAAAATTAAAAATCTGAGAAGAGGCCAGGTGCAGTGGCTCACATGTGTAATCCCAACACTTTGAGAGGCCAAAACAGGTGGATCACTTGAAGTCAGAAGTTCGAGATCACCCTGGGCAACATGGAGAAACCCCATCTCTACTAAAAATACAAAAATTAGCCAGGTGTGATGGCACACACCTGTAATCCCAGCTACTCAAGAAGCTGAGGCATGAGAATCGCTTGAACCTGGGAGGCCGAGGTTGCAATAAGCCAAGATCAGGCAACCGCTCTCCAGCCTGGGTGACAGAGTGAGAGTCTGTCTAAAAGAAAAAAAAAATTCTGAGAAGAAAGCATAGGGCAAGTGCTTCACGACATTGGATTTGACAATGATTTATTGGATATGACATGGAAAGCACAGACAACAAAATGCACATACTGGACTTCATGAAAATGTAAGAATTTTGTGCATCAAAAAACACTCTCAACAGAATAAAAAAGCAACCCAAAGAATGGGAGAAAATATTTGCAAATTATATATATGATAAGGAATTAATATAGAAAATATATAGAGACCTCCTAAAATTCAACAACAAAAGAAAATTGAGTTAAAAATGGGCAAAGAACTTAAATAGAAGTTTCTACAAAGAATATATACTAATGATCGATAAATACATTAAAACATGCTCAACATCACCAATCATTAGAGAAACGCAAATCAAAACTACAACAAAATACTGCCTCACATCCCCTAAGATGGCTTCTACTTTTAAAAGCTGAGAACAAGTGTTGGCAAATATATGAAGAGATTGGAAGCTCTATGCACTCTTCGAGGGAAAACTGTATAGCAGCTATGGAAAACAGTACGGTGGTTCTCCAAGAAATAAAAGCAGAATTATCATATGATCCAGCGATTCCACTTCTGGGAGTCTACGCAAAAGAACTGAAAGCAGGATTTCAAAGACACAGTTGTACACTCACATTCATAGCAGCATTATTCCCAGGAGCTAAAATGTGGAGGCACCCAAGTGTCCACTGACAGATGAACAGATAAACAAAAGGTGGTATATGTTAGCCATAAAAAAGGAAGAAAATTCTGGATAAAACCTGAGGACATTATGCTCAGTGAAATAAGCCAGTTACAAAAAGACAAACACTGCATGACTCCACTTACATGAGGTACTTAGAGTAATAACATTCATAGAGATGGAAAGTAGAATGATAGTTTCCAGGGCCTTTGGGGGAAAGGTCGATAGGGAATTATTGTTTAATGGGCATAGAGCTTCAGTTTTGCAAGAAGGAAAGTGTTCTGGAGATTGATGGTGGTGGTGGTTGTACAACCATACGAATGTACTTAATACCACTGAACTGTACACTTAAAAATGATTAAGACAGTAAATTTTATGTTATGTGTAATTTTCCCCACAAAAAGAGAAAAAATTTACAATGAAAAAAGATCATAAGTTAAAATTCAATTTGTAAAATACTGTGAATTGAATTACCAGTTATATTTTCAGTATATTTTAAACATATTTTAAACATATAAACATATGTTTAGGTGTGGAATGATAAAGAACAAAATAGTATTCATGATCATATCCAGGTTTTCCTTATATGTATTTTTATAATGGATATGAATTTATTTTGTAATAATAACACCATAAAATATTTTTCAAAGGCACATAAAAAATAATCACCACAAAGGTTCTTCAGGCAAAAAGTTTCTTTAATAAGGAAGAGAAAGTTAGAAACAGGATATTTCATCTGAAAAATGAAGTGTGACTATTAGGAAGAAACAATAACACAAGTTACCATGGAATAAAAGTGTCTCTTTAAAATTTTTGTTTGTATTAAAAAGGAATCAGCTATTTATCATTGCAGAGTTAGTAATTTCGTGAAGAAATTATAGCTATTCCAGTTTTACTTTTATTAGGCTGAAAGAAATCATTTTTAATAACACATCGCAGTTGTAGAACTCCTTTTTTCAGCTTCATGTCTTCTGGAATGTTCTTGACAATAATTAAACTATATTTAACCACACATGGCAACGCACATTATGTGACTATAGATGAACAAACTAAGCCATTGCTAGGGCTTGAATGTTTGTCCCTTCCCAAACTCATGTTGAAACTTAAGTGTCATTCAAACAGTATTAAGAGGTGGAACCTTTAAGAAGTGACACAGCTGTGGGGGCTCTGCCCTCCTGAGTGGATTAATGCCATTATTGCAGGAGTGAGTTTGTTATCATGGGAATTGGTTCCTTATAAAAAGACAAATTTAGCCCCCATTCTCTCTCTCTCTCTCTCCTCTTTCTCTCTCCCTCTATCTTTCCACCATAGAATGATACAGCAAGAAAGCCCTTACCAGATGCCAGCCCCTTGATTTTGAACTTCCCATCCTCCAGACTCTGCAGATGTAAATTTTTGTTCTTTATATATTACCCAGTCTGTGGTATTTTGTTATAGCAGCACAAAACAGACTAAGACAGCCACTGAAAAGGCCAACTAATTTTCTCCTGGTGTTTACATAGGATGGCATAGGCTACTAGATGCCTACTCAAACATTCATTCTCCACTTTTTATTTTCTTTTTTTTAGCTAAGAACATTTCCATTGTAAATCAAAAACCATTTCTCAAACTTTCTTAACAACAAGTATACAGAAATGTGATGTGGGATATCTAGAGAAGCTTAAAGGGACTCTGTTGGTCTTATGCTTTTCTGCTTTTCTTACATTTTGCAGCCTGAAAAGCTAGCTGGAGAGGAGCTCAAACAAGACTGCATTTTATTTCTCTTTTATCTAACAGTCTAACAGTGCACAGACCTGGGCAGGTGCGGGAGCTTTCCTCAGTATGAGGCTCCCAAGTTTGCTCTGCTCATCTCTGATTTCCAGCCAGCAGTCAGAAATATAGAGAGAAATGAAATTCTATTTTTTAAGCCACTGCATGTCTATATCCCCTTGTCAAGAAGCTTAGCTCATTCTCTACTGATATTAGTCCTCAAAGGACTGCATGGAGCAGGGCCACTGCTGGTATGAAACTCCAGCACAGAGCTCTTCTGTAAAAACGAAATGAACTATCTTTTCTTTAAATCATTATGCTCTGGGGTCTGTAGCCTATTCTAAAAAATGCATATAGCAAATAGATCAGGCACACCTATCTTGCACCAGCAGGAAGAAGGTTATGAAATCTAAACAGCCTTCTACAAGAACGTATTTCTAACACTGGCAAAAAGTAGAGAATAATGAGTAAAGGACAATAGACAAAGAATTGCTCACAGAAAACGGAACAAGTTCTAACCAAGAATGTATTCCATTGCCAGGGCAAGAGTCTGTTTTTCTGCCCATTAGAATTTCGCCATTGTTACAAACCATTGAGTCCTGCATGTTTCCCATTTCCCAATTTTCCATTTGTGAAAGAGATTTTATTGCAGATACACCATTCTACAACATCATTAAGTATTGGATGCAAGTGTGCGAGGCAAAAGCCACCCTGTCACTTGACAGAGAGGACAGCACATCACCCAGAGATCCTGGACTTGGGGACGGATGTGGCCCCCAGACAGGACTTTGGGTTGTTGGTATGTGGTGATTATACTCCATTGCTGAGAAAAAAGGTGAACCTGGCTATATGGAGGGCCAAAGGAGTGGGCTGTGATGGATCACTATTTTCTCCAGTATCCATTCTCCCCTTCCTTTCGAAAATAGAATCACCAAGTTTTAGCTAAATACATGGCCAAGAGCTACAGACAGACCAGAATTCCCCAGCCTCACTAGTCTGTTCCTCCAACCAAGTCCAGGCCAACAGAATGTAAGCAGACGTGAGGTGTGCAACTCTTGTGTTGCCTCTGTAAAAGTAAAGCATTGGCTGGGTGCAGTGGCTCATGCCTATAATCCCAGCACTTTGGGAGGCCGAGGCAGATGGATCACCTGAGGTCAGGAGTTTGAGACCAGACTGACCAACATGACAAAACCCCATCTCTACTAAAAATACAAAAATTAGCCAGGTGTGGGGGCAGGCTCCTGTAATCCCAGCTACTTGGAAGGCTGAGGCAGGAGAATGGCTTGAACCCAGGAGGCGGAGGTTGCAGTGAGCCAAGATTACGCTATTGCACTACAGCCCACCAGCCTAGGCAACAAGAATGAAACTCCATCTCAAAAAAAAAAAAAAAAAAAACATCATCCCCAGGACATTCTCATTCCTCCTTCCCAGCCCCTGGAAAATGACAGCTGCTGGATATGGGGATTAAAAAGAAGCTGAAGACATAGGCTGAGCAGCACCAAGTAGGAAAGCCTTACATAAGTTGAAATTTTAATTTACAGCCAATAGTTCAGGTACACAGTCTGGTACCAAACTATAAAGGAATGAGAAACAATAAGGATAATGTACTAACTCTGTAATCTGTCTCTTTCCATTTTAAAATTCTGAGATAATTTTTTCCTCTTTCTGTTATGAACATAGCCTTTCTTTTGTAAAATGATGATAATAACAGGCCATAGATTATTTTTGATGCTCTTGCTTTACAAAGTAAGTGTCAGCATCCCAGTTTTTAAAAAATGATATTAATCCATGAAATCCAAAAATCTGGAAACCATCACAATAGGATACAGTGACAAGGAAGGCTTTAGGTACAGAACTTACAAGATCGAATGTATTCTCTAGGAAGTCAACTAAAACGTCAGTCTAGTGAGTTATGAATTCTTCTATCCATAATCCTCAGAAAATGGTAGGAGAGCAGTGCTAGCAGACAAGACTATAAAAACTATTTACTAAGATAGCAGAGTACCATTAAAGAGAAATTCCTCCTTTCATGTGATTTTCTTCACTATTATTTACAAGTCTGTTTACAACATATTTTTAGAAGATGTAATTAATATTCAGATATTTCATCAACAATGAAGTCCTTACAGATAAATCCAGAGAATTACAATTTGTTCTGAGAACCACACAGGGAATGTGATTTCACTATTATTCTTAGTCATTCAACAAGCATTCATTAAGCCAGGAACTTGGGGAATGAAGAAGGATACAAAGATGAAAAACACACAGACCCTGCCTTCAAGAATCTCAAAGTCTGAAAAATAACATGGCTATGTAAAGAATAACTTTTATAACACGTTTTGGCTGGGTGCAGTGGCTCACACCTATAATCGCTGCACTTTGGGAGCCAAGTGGGGGCGAATCATTTGTGGTCAGGAATTCGTGACCAGCCTGGCCAATGTGGCAAAACCCCAACTCTACTAAAAATACAAAAATTAGCCAGGTGTGGTGGGGCACACCTATAATCGCAGATACTTGGGAGGCTGAGGCAGGAGAATTGCTTGAACCCTAGAGGCAGAAGTTGCAGTGAGCCAAGATTGCACCACCACTGCACTCCAGCCTGGGCGACAGAACAAGACTCCATCTCAAAATAAATAAATAAGTAAATAAACCATAATACATTTTCAGAGTTATAACAGATGATATACAATGTGAGAGGGAGAAAGTCCTAACATTGGGATTCCCTAAGTTGTTTTAATCAGTTTCTAAGCTACATTCTATCAATTCTAGCATGCTGCACATGGGTCCAAAACTCCAGTTTGATCATAAAGTGTTTGGGATGAGCAGAATCTTTCTAACAGGCTTGAGGACCTCCCCACCACCACCACAGCCTGAAAAAACTTTATTTTCTTGTGAGAGAGCCTAAGACTCTTCTTGCCTAATCTTTCTTCCTTCAGATTCCAGACCTGCATCAGAGTCTGAAAGCTCTCCCTACCTAGTCCACTCCTTCCCCCTTTATCCTCCACAGGTGTTTCCCCAAAAACCTCTTGTACATCGAATCCCCTCTTTGGTATCAGCTTTTGGAGAACTTGAATTAACACAAGGAGTGTCCAGTTATCTAACATTGCATAAAAAGGACCCTAAACCGTAGCTCAAAACAGCAATCATTTTATTTTATCTCAAGACTTTGTAGGCCAGGAATTCAGGCAAGGCTGCCTTAGGTGATCCTTTTGTTCTATGGGGCCGATGGGCTGGTTGGGAGGGGCTAGGATGGCTTCAGTCACACGTCTGCTGCGTTACTGTAGATAATTGGAAATCTGGGCTCAGCTGGGACTGTCAACCATGTTGCCTGCTCATGGCATCTCCTCCACCATGGAGGCTGTGTGACTTTTAAGATCTAGCCATACAAGTCATATAGCCTTACTTCTGCCATACTCCACTGATAAAAGTAATCACAAACACAACCGGAGTTAAAATGAGGCAATATATACACCTCCTCCTTGAAGCCGAGAATGCCAAAGAATTTGCTATTATGTTTCGGAATCACCACATGAGGGCACCCTTTCTCTTATGAAACCACTAAGTTGCATCAACTTCACGAGACTATCATTCAAACCAGAAGAGATGTATTAATTCTAACCAAAAGTATACTTGCTACAACAAAACAGTGCTGTATGGATCAGCAAAGATAAGTTCTAGTTTATACCTTCTTTTATCATTACAGCTCACCTGTCAATGCCACCATCAACAAAAAGGGAATTCAGATCTAGTGCTTTATACTCCAAATGACGTGAATCTAAAGACCATGACCCTGGTGACCACAGTAGTTTCTTTGACGGTAAAATCTGTATTTCTTACAAGTATAGAGGTTGTCATGCAACGTGAACCCTGGCCACTGAGTCGCTGATCATTCTTGGTGTGTGGAACTGTTACTCCTTTGGTTACTAGCAAGCATGCAGAGGAGAGTAAATTGCACCTGAGCCTAACCTCCGACTAAGTGGCTGCTGTGACCTACTGTTGCCTTTTGGAACTTTAATTGGGGAGGTAAAAAACATGGAATTATGATTACCAAAGGATAATGAGTTAAACTTCAAAGGAATAACACAGTCTTATATCCCTGTCATCTTTTGCTGAGGCATCTTCACACAGATTAAGCACGTTAGGACCATGCAGCAGTGACTTTCCTTGGTTAGAAAGCAAGACTGGATTCACCATCCTAGTCACTGATAATGGTGCATGTCGAGTTTGTTTTGTGAGCATGTGTATGTGCTAAACATTCACTTGAAAGATACCTTGAGAACTATGTTGGCATAATATAAATGCATTTGACAGGTTTTTTTGTCTTGCCTCTCAAATTCGCAAATTTACCTAGCCCTGAATAAAACCAAGCAACTACAGTATATAGAAAAATTCAGGAACCCTAAATAATGGATTGAAATTCTATTCAAACTTAACATCTAATTGTAATTTTTTAGTTATCAGTAACTAGACCATGTCATTCAGGGATCAATCTACCTCAAAGTAAATAGATTAAAATCTCTTAATCTAAGAAATCTTTCAGTTATTTAAAAAAAATGAAATACGATTAACCTAGCACTTTTTTTCAAGTTTTCCTCGTCTACCATAATTTTGATATGAAAGTGGAGTTCTTGGCAGAAAAAGCAGAGTCTATGTCTGAATCACTCAGAGTTAGAAACAATGGTTAGCACAGTTCAGCACATAAAAGTTGTCCAACAAATACTTGTTGAAGCCAGGCACTGTGGCTCACGCCTGCAATTCCAGCACTTTGGTCAGGGTGGGTGGATCAGTTAAGACCAGGAGTTCAAGATCAGCCTGGCCAACATAGCGAAACCTCGTCTCTACTAAAAATACAAAAAGATTAGCCAGGCGTGGTGATGCCCACCTGTGGTCCCATGTACTTGGGAGGCTGAGGCAGGAAAATTGCTTGAACCCAAAAGGTAGAGGTTGCAGTGAGCCAGGATCATGACAGTGCACTCCAGCCTGGGTGACAGAGTGAGACTCTGCCTCAAAAAATAAATAAATGAAATAAAATAAAATATTTGTTGAATGATTGGTTGAATGAATGAATGGATGAGTGGTATTTATTTGTGTTAACTTACTCAATTAGGATTTTCATTTACGCATCTTCCAGAAGGTAGTGGTATAAATTAAAAATAATAGGTAAGATAGAGGCTAATTTAAATTTGAAATAGCTATATGGTTTCTATTCGGCTTGTTAACGATTAATACTTAGATGTTAATTATAATTTACTTAGGACAGATTTCCTTTGAACTTCACTTCTTACGTGTCCATATCAGACAATTAGGTCTTTTTAGCGAAACCCTGATATTCTGGTTCTCTTAATAACCATTACATCACCAACAATGATTAAAAGGTATTACCTTAATTACTTTCAGGCAAGGAATTTATCTACTTTGTTCAGCAGCAAGAAGGTCACGTGACACAGAGTAAGCACCCATTAAATATCTGTTGAATAAGGCAATTAATTATTAAACTCCATTTCTCAGTGTGAGTACATGACGAAGAATGTGCAGTCATCCCCAATCCACCCTGCATACCCACATTCTGATCATTACAGCAACCCTGAAAAGTAGGTATTATTTTATTCATTTCATAAATTAAGAAATTCCCACAGTTGGGATGTAATAGCACTTGGATTTGAAGCTATATTTGTATGTTCCCAAAGTCTTTTTAATTGCCTCTCCAGGAGCGGTGGCTCATGACTATAATCCCAACACTTTGGGAAGCCAAGGTGGGTGGATCACCTGAGGTCAGGAGTTTAAGACCAGCCTGACCAACATGGTGAAATGCCATCTTTACTAAAAAAGAAAAAACTACAAAAATAAATTAGCCTAAAAAATTAGGTGATGGCAGGTGCCTGTAATCCCAGCTATTCAGGAGGCTGAGGCAGGGGAATCACTTGAACCCGGGAGGCGGAGGTTATGGTGAGCCAAGCCCGTGCCACTGCACTTCACCCTGGGCAATAGAGCCAGACTCCATCCCAAAAAAATATAAAGTAATAACAATAATAATTGCCTCTCCAATAAGATAATCTTAAGGACATATACATATAGAAAACAAAAACAAACAACAATTATTGGATATCTGACGTTGTATCTGGACTTACTCATTTCCCTCGTGATTGTCCCTGATAGCCATGTTCAGGGACAATCTATTTTCATATAGAATCATCCATCAGGGCCCCATACAATACCCATACAGAATTGGCTCCAAATTCTGCCTCTTGGGGTTTTCCTATTAATTGTTGTCAACACAAAGACCACCAGACCACCATTCCCTTATTCAGCCTGGGTTTCCTGTCTTTTCACAAACCAATCATTCAGCCACCAATAAATAACCAGTCCTCGGTTCTTTTTTTTTTTTTTTTTTTTTTTAAGTAGAGACGAAACCACACTTGGCTAGTCCTTGGTTCTTTGAAGAAAGACTATGCTTACCTGAAATAACACAGAATTGAGCTTTAGGCAAATTTATCCTTATAACCCAATCACATTCTCTGATGTGTCCTCAGAGAATGCAAAATATTTGAATACTGGCCTGATGATCATAATTCTTCTCCCTACTCCAAAATCCTAAAGATATTCGATGTTTTATTTTTAGTTGTTGAGACAGGGTCTTGTTTGTTTGGATGAACGGAGGCAAGATGGCGCACTTCCGGGTTCTTCATCCCCCCCCCCCAACTTTTCCCATGCGCGCGAAAATCCAGCCGGCGACCCGGGAAGGTGCAGACCAACTAGGCATGCGCCAGGTGATGTCAATCTGAAGAGACCAAGATTTACCTGGTCGCACCTGTGGAACGCCCCCTGACACGCCCGTGCCCCGCCTATTGCCCTCCCACTCCTAGAAAAGCCGCTCCGGAGGCACGCCACGCGCGGCCTTCCTCAGTCCTCCACTCCTGTCCGGATGTCAGGACTGTGGGAACTCCCTCTGAGAGCTGTACGGGTGACTCTGGGGGCCCCTTTTGTCGGGGGGCCAACAGACCTCTCCCTACCCACCTTCTTCCCTTGAAGCTAGGTGACCAAAATAAACTTGCAGTTTTGCTCCTACCCTTGCCTAGTCGCTGGTTCTTTTGTACCCGCTCTGGTGGTCTTAGAAAAACAAAACATTGTTCTCTCACCCAGTCTGGAGTGCAGTGCAGGCTCACGGTTGCCTCAACTTCCCAGGCTCAAGTTATCTTCCCACCTCAGCCTCCTGAGTAGCTGGGACCACAGCCACATGCCACCACACCCAATGAATTTTTGTATTTTCTGTAGAGACAGGGTCTTATTATGTTGCCCAGGCTGGTCTTGAACTCCTGGGTTCAAGCAATCCTCTCACCTAGCCTCCCAAAGTGCTAGGATTACAGGCATGGGCCACCATGCCTGACCTACATATTTTTTTCTAGCAGTTACAATCTTTCATATTTAAGTCCTTACTTATTTTTATATTTCTCCCTTAGGGATCTAATTATTATTTTTCCATAAAAACTAATTTTTTCTCCAAAATAGACCAAATTCTCATGTGCCTGTTTCTGGGTTCTGTTCTGTTCCCTGGTCTATTCGTATATTGCTGTACCAGTACCACATTGGCTTACCTACTATGGCTGAGTAATATGTTTGAATATCTGATGGAAAGGGGCTGTCCCCTCTTTTCTTTTCTTTTCTTTTTTTTTTTTTTGATTGTCTTAGGCAGGGGTCAGAGAATTATAGTTCATGGGCCCAACCCTATTCACTAACTATTTTAATAAGTTTTATTAAAACACAACTACTCTCATTTGCTTCTTTTGAACACTGCAACAGCCAAATTGGGTAGTTGCATCCAGCCACCAAAGATTGAAATGTTTAATATCTGGTCTTTTATAGAAAAAGTTGACCAATCCCTGGTCTTAATTTACTCATGGACATGTATACTTTTACATGAATTTCAGAATCATTTTGTAAACATTCCCAGTTCCAAGTTATTGATTGTAAGGAACAGAAACTGATTCTAAATTAATACAGAAATGAATTTTATTGGGAAAGATACCAGAGAGCTCACAGAATCAGAAAGAAGTTTAGAGAAACAGTCTCAGAAAATGGGCAGGAACCATGGGAGGCCTGGCAACAGAGAAGCCCACACTGCTGCAGAGAGCCTGGTTAGGACACCACCAGGGTGCTGCCACAGAGAATGTTCTTCCAAACCATCCCTGCATCACCTACCACTCACACAAGCTTCAAAGTTCCGGAAAGGAGAATGTTATGTCCAAGTTAGGATCACATACTCATATCCTAGTCTCCAGAGAGAAAGAAGGTTCTGATTCTTCTCCCGCTTCCACAGAGAGAGGCAGGGCTCTGCCCTCTATCAAGACTTACTCAATGAAGGGTTCATTCAAAATATGAGAAGGCAGATTCTCCCTAAAGGTGGCTATAATTTTGCTTGGAATTGCCCTAAATTGAGGGAAAATGGTTATCCTTAAATACTGCTGCCTCATTCATGAAGATGATTCTTCCGATTATTAATTCAGGTTTCTTTTTGCCCTTGGGTAGAGTTTCAAAATGTTCTTCTGGGGTGGTCTTGTGAGTTTTTCTCTATTAAGTCCTTGATATTTTACAAGGATTTGTGGTTGTTTTAAACAGTATCTTCTTTTCTATTATCTCGGTAATTTTATTTTTTCTAGTACTGAAAAATGTTGCTGACTTTTGTATATGGATCTTGCAATCCAACAAGTTTCTTATTACTTCTAAGAGTTTGTTGATTTACTTTAATTTTCTATGTAAATGGCCATAGCAGTCATAACACTTGCAAATGACAATTTTATTTTCCTCCAATACAATCATTATGTTTCTTAGTGTTCTATTCTATGTTATTACATTGGCCTGAGCCTCCAGTGTGAGGCAGAACATTATGATAGCCAGTATTCTTGAATTATCCCTAATTTTAAAGCAAACATTTTTCAAGATTTTCCAGGTAAACAGTAAATATCTTTTTATTACATTAAGGAAATTTCTTTCTAGTTCCTAGTTTTCTGCTAATTTAAACTGTAAATAAATATAGAACTTTATGGAATGCTTTTTATGCTCTGTTGAAATGTTCTAAGTATTTCTTTCTTTAGTTTCTTAGTATGGGAAATCACATTAATAAATTTTTCAAATGTAGAATTAGCTCCTTGCAGTCCTAAGAATTAACTATAACTGGTCATGGTATGCTATATTTTTAAATCATGGTATATTATTTTAGTAATTACCAAATTCAGTTACCTAATGCATATTAGTATTCTTGCATTTATGTTCAGAAGTGAGACTGATCTGTAATCTACTTTATTGCAGTGCTCTTATCAAGTTTTGATACTAGGGTTATATTGGCTTCATAAAAGGAATTAGAAGTCTTTTTTTTTTCTTTTTTTTTTTGGCAGAGTCTCACTCTGTTGCCCAGACTGGAGTGCAGTGGCACGATCTCAGCTCAATGAAACCTCCACCTCCTGGGTTCAGGCAATCCTCCTGCCTCTGCTTTCTGAATAGCTGAGACTACTGGCGTGCACCACAACGCCCGGCTAATTTTTGTATTTTTAATAGAGACAGGATTTTGCCATGTCGGCCAGGCTGGGGAATTTTTAAAAGTTGAAGTGAATTTTTAAAAGTACAAAGATTACAATTTGTTCTTTAAAAAGTTAATAAGAATAAAGAAATAGCCAAGTTGACTGACCACACAGGAAAACTCCAGTTTATACTTATAGTCCTCAGATAACTATGAATAGCAGCCCCTTTCATTCTCAAAATATCACTACTGAGCAATAAATTATCCACTAGAGTAAACCTACAATAACTGACATGGATTTGATGTCACATACTAGCTGTATTACTGTGATAAATTCCCCTGGCCTCTCTTAGCTTCAGGTTTCCCATCAGCAGAATGGAAACTGTGACATTTACCTTCCTGGGTAGTTTGAAGAACAAATGAAATAAAGCAAGTTAACTGACCAATTATTTTTTAAAGTTAGTTAATTTCAGCCGTGGGCATCCGCAACCCCCAACAGAATTCCAAAGCGTTCTTGACTAGAAGCAGGACAGTTCCTATGAGGTCAGACCACCAATGCCCAGCCCCCACCCCCGCCACCTGCAGTCCTATCTACTAGGTAACTGGGGATATTCACGTTTGATCTATGGACCCTGAGTGCAGGTTCACTGCAGTGCTCCATTCTGAAAATCAGGGAAGCCCAAGTTTAAAGACATCACCTTCAACCACTCCTCGGACCTGTCATATAGGTCCTGCCAATTGTCTCATTCATCGAGTCCTGCTGAGGCCTGGGTATTTCCTTCCACTTGCTGATCCTCCTCTCCACAAATATGTGGCAGGGTGCAGATGCTCACTATTTCAATACAAAATCTTAACTGTTCTTGTTTTTCTTCCCTTTTTTTGATGGACTAGAAAGTGAAATGCAAATATTTTCCCTCACTTTGAGTTAGTAATCTCTTCCTTTCCTGGAGCAAAGAGGAACATGTTTTTCAAGTTATGAATTTGATGAACTATAAAAGCATATGGTGAAAGAACAAGAGAGAGAAATATCTACCCAAATTAGAGATTACTTTAGAGGTCCTGAAGAGAAGAGATCTGTAGGTCTAGAAGCAAGAAGAACCCATTCTCTGCTTAGGTCATTACTGTGGGAAGCAAGACTCCAGGCAGGAGGTACTCAGTTCATCTAGGAAAACAAAGCCCCAGGCAATGGTTGCAGAGCTTTGCCAAATAGCCCAGTGTCCTAAATATGTTATGGAAACTGCCAGATGCTGCCAGACCTGCCAGTACTGTGCAGACACAGACAATGGGCATGTCAGCATTGACTGATGTGGGAGATGACCAATGACTAAGGAAGGCCTCCGGAGCCTTGGCAGAGTAAGGGAGTGTGACTGAGGTGGACCCAAACCTACTGGAGTGATTTACGTTCACCTTCCTACCAGCCTAATGCATGGCATCTTGGAGTCAAAATTAGGTGGATTCATAGGTCATAAACATTATGCTTCTCTCACACTTGAGCTTTCAGACTTAGAGTCAAACATAATAATACAGGAGATTCCTAATTCAGGGTGTAGATCTAGTAGTTGAGAGACTACCCCCTGGAGGAAAGATTTCTCTGCTGACCATTCCTTGGTCACCCTTCCGGATTTATTTTGGCCACACTCCAACCACACTTAAGCCTCTCACACCACACTGCTCACCAGCCTCAGCCTTGATTGTCAGTCCCAGAAGCTGGGCCAGGTTTTCAGGGTTGGGCTTCAGTATCTCCTCTCTTGCTCTGTCTTGATCTGGTTCATCTCAAGAACAAGACACTTGTAGGATGCAAGGAATTTCTCCTCTTCAGTTTCACCTTTCAAATGCTCTGGGATGGCTATGTGTCCCCTTGTGACTCTCAAATCTGTATCTTCAGCCCTGCCCTCACTACAGAATAGCAACTCGTATGTATGAGAACCTACTGGACATCCCCTTGAGTCTCCTACATAAAAATCAAGAACCAGATACTAAAAACAGAACCTATTAGCTCATGCTACCCTGCCCTTTGATGTCACCATCTCAGTCATTAGAACCACGACCCAGTCACTTTAATCAAAAACCCAGAGTCACTAATTCCTTTAACACGTTCTTAATTCACTATCTTCTCCAGTCCCATTGCTGCTGAGTTAGTTCAGGGCCTCGTCATCTCCTGTTTGAATTATTACAACAGCCTCCAGTTTGTCCAGTTTCTATATATGCTCCACAAAGCCAAACTGATCATTCTAAAACACAAAGTGACGGTCAGTCCCCTTTTCACACTCTTCAGAGATGTGCTACTATTCTTGTTGCATGTCATACCAATTATGACCCCTGGCCAAATCCAACCTGCAGCCTAATATTGTATGGCCCTCAAGCTAAGAATGGATTTTGTATTTTTTTAATGCCTGCAACCAAAACAAAACAGAAACATCCAGTGGTGGCCATATCTGGCCTTCAAAGCCTGAATTATTTACTAGCTAGTCTTTCACAGAAAAAGTTTGCTACCACACTAAAATTTAGATAGCCCCACTCTGGCCCTCCTCTAACCACACTTCCCTCCTCACTCAGGATCAGGAGTCTTTATGGGTCCAAAGGGCTGTTCTTCCCAGAGCCTGTGTCCTCCCCACTTACAGACAACACTCTTGGGACACCCAGCCCAAAAGATCTGAGTTGGCTTCCGGATCAATGAAGCCACCAGGCTGCCAAGGCTCATTCTTAAGCCTTAGAGGAGACCAAAAAGCAGATGTTTTCATGAGGATAGGACATAGGTTAGACATGCAGGCTGGCCTATTCACAGATGTGTGTGAGGATCTTTAAGTTGTAGGAGAGGAAATAGGAAGAAGCCTGTACTTCTCCTCTTGCCCTGAACTCCACAAGTGTTAGGACAAGCCTGCTTAGGATGCAATACTTTAAAATTCCCTTGCATGGTAACTAAGCTCTTCATGTTATAGTACTTGTGGACACTGCACTCAAGACAAGTGTGAACCAGGCTGACTCATCACACACCATGCTGTTTTATCAGCTCCCATGTACTGGCCTTCCTTTCATTGCCCATTCTCCTAGTGGAATCTTCTCATCTTCAAGACTCAACTCAAGAGTCAACTCCTCCATGAAGCCTTTCCTACTCTCTTGTAACCGAAACGCAGGTTCAGTTGCTCACTGCTTGCAGAGTCCAATGAACAAGAGCAAGGTCTGGTATTAAAAAAGTACCTTTTGGCCGGGGGCGGTGGCTCAAGCCTGTAATCCCAGCACTTGGGAAGGCCGAGATGGGCGGATCACGAGGTCAGGAGATCGAGACCATCCTGGCTAACACGGTGAAACCCCGTCTCTACTAAAAAACACAAAAAACTAGCCGGGCGAGGTGG